>NW_016107523.1:3144007-3177406 GCF_001604975.1 Cebus imitator | reverse complement strand
ACCATGTTGACCAGGATGGTCTCGATCTCTTGACCTCGTGATCCACCCGCCTTGGCCTCCCAAAGTGCTGGGATTACAGGCTTGAGCCACCGCGCCCGGCCCCAAATCAGAATTTCTAAACATCTCAGGTGATGCCAGACCACATTTTGAGCAGTGATGCCCTGAGAAGGAGGAGGCCTCTATGTCTTATCAAGATTTGGAGATAAGGAGGACACATATATTGGACTCCACAAGGAAAAATGCCTGTTCTCACATCACAGACAGTGCTTATGCTATTATACTAGATGTAATTTTCTATCGGAAAGGGAAGAGGCCTTTCTTCTATCACAAAAAATTGTGAAAGACTTTAAAATCAGCAAAAACAATTTCCTGGATATGCTTTTTTTTTATATAATTTTTTTTCCCATTTATTTTATTGCATTTTAGGTTTTGGGGTACATGTGAAGAACATGCAAGATTGTTGCATAGGTACACACGTGGCAGTGTGGTTTGCTGCCTTCCTCCCCATCACCTATATCTGGCATCTCTCCCCTTGCTATCTCTCCCTTACTCCCCACCCCCCCCGTCCCTCCCCTATTTCCCTCCAACTGACCCCGGTGCGTAGTGCTCCCCTCCCTGTGTCCATGTGTTCTCATTGTTCAACACCCACCTATGAGTGAGAACATGCAGTGTTTGATCTTATATCAAGACCTGGATATGCTTTTTAGAGTACCTTTCTGGGTTATCTCCACCTTTCATTGACTTTGAGTTGTTTTCTGACTCTTCATATTATAGAAAATTAATAATGCAAAGATTCTTGTCCACAGAGATGCAAATAAATGTCTGGAATGCAATTGATCTTTGACTCATTTTGCATTTATTTGTACATTTTTTATTTCAACATTCTTTATTGCCTATATATGTGTGGCTCTTTGAATTCTCCTTTGAACCATTTGTAACATCTTACTGGTTTCCTCATTAATTAATAAGTTTAAATGTTTTATACATATATTTTATAACTATATAAGAAATCTGATTTTACTTTTTCCCTTAATTATTCTTTAGCAGTCCCCATATCAATCCCTACTGGACCAGGAACACAGTTGAAGCCCATGGGAGTTGACTTGGTAAAGTGAGCACTTTCATGGGTAGCTCACCTGAGATATGATTCCGGAAAATTACTTAGGACCTAAGGGCATAGAATTCCTGACTGGAATATGGACTGTGGAAAGATAGCGTTTCTGAGGAGAAGGAGGCAGGGCGTTCTCTAGGGTTGTAGGAGACCAGTGAAAACTAGCAGAGGAAGTGGGTATCTAGGGAGCAGGCCACAGAGGTACCTCACCAGCAGAACACTGTAGCCACTGTGGGGCTGAGGCTGGCCTGGTGCAAACTGGGGAGGAAGTAGGGGCAACCAGTAAAGGTCTGTAGAAAACTGGGACCAGCTGAGAACCAGGGAAGTGATGAGAGTTTCCAGGCAGAGAATATAGTTAACAGATTTGAGGTGTGGAAGATTGACTCACATGGGAACTTGACAGGCTGAGGTTCATGGCCTGAGTAAAGTTAACCCTGGAAAAGAGGTAGGAACCTGAGCTTTTGGAGCCATAATGAAGGATCCTCTCATCAGCACTTTTGTGCTGCCTGAATCATACTGCTGGAAGGGGTATTCGAATCTACAGATATTAAGAGTGTGGAGTATCCAGGACTGGGCTGTGGGCTCTATCTTCCATAGAAGTTTCCTTCCAGCTGGTGATCAGATGTAGGGAAGCTCTAATGCATTCTTCTTGGCTCTACTATGGAACAACTTTTTAGCACAAAGGCTGTACGATAGTGGTGGCTCCTATTTGGTTGGACACTAAAGAGGCATGTTCAACACTCACATCCATACCATATTCTAAGAAAGAAAAAGCTCCTTCCAGTCTCTTAATTCCTTGCTGTTCTGATTTTGGGGGGAAAAAAGAATCACTATATTGAGAAGCAAAGGAAAACCCTCAGAATTTAGATATGACCATTGTATGTATTGATTTTGTGTAAGTCAATGGCTGATATTTGTTAGTTAAATAGAAATTGTTTCTAAGGTTGTAACTTTCCACTTCTATTCAGTGTGCTAGATAGTCTCCGTGTGCCTCTCTAAGACTGCTCTCTGTCCTTCTCCATCTTACTTGGCACACTGGGAATGGGAGGCTGACCTATATGTACTGCATCCCTAGGCCCCTTGTGCTCTCTGATTATTAGTTGGATTCAGCCAATGGGAGGCACTGGCAGGATATGGGAGGGCAGGGGAGGAGTGAAGTTGAGGTATTTACTCTCGTGGCTCCCTCTCTTCAGGGTAGATAATTAAGAGGCACCTTTATTTCCCTGTTATAGATTTTGCCCCCTGGACCATTTTTTGCAGTAGGACCATTCTCAGCATAGGCTTTCTGCAAACATTACTACGAAGAACAGGTATTCTTTGGCTCAGGTTTAATGCACAGCCTAAGAAATTTATGGGGTCCCGGAAACCAGTGTGCAGCTAGACATTCCTTCAAGCTAGAGGATCAATGGAGCTGATGGGAGAAATAAAGAACCTGACTTAGGATAGTCTCGGGCTAAAATAATAATGGCATATGTAGAACTGCCACCCACGATTCAGGCTCCAACTTTCTAGCTTGTGGGTTTCTCTGGCTTTTGGATGCCATCTTAGGTGACTACCATTTTGATTACCTCTCATCTCATTAGTGGTTTCACTAGAATGAGTATCAGGTAAGATGAAGCAGGGAGAATAAATTTCTACTTGTTAGTAACCATGTTTAAAAGTCTGGTTGGGGAAGATGTTGACTTAAGGTTTGAGGACTATCTCAAGTAAAGCTTTATTTATTTCAAGTAAAACTTGGTCCTTCTCTGTCTACCTTCTATTGCCCATGAAAGCTATCCCAGAGTGTTCTGCACAGCACTGTGTCAGTGAGCCCAGTCAATGTACACAAGAGATTATATGTGCTGATTACTTAATTTGACACCTCTTAATTATTTGCTTTTAGGAAGGACAATATGACCCTCAATTTCAGGTACCCAAAAGGATATTTTAAGTTTCCTTTGTTTATTATCTTTTCTAAATAGAGGCTGAATAATCTGTATTATGTGATATTCATTCCCTTCACAAAGAACACTAGCTTGATAATAGGCTAGGCTAAGCTATGCTTCAGTAACAATTTAACACTAAAATCTCAATAGCTGAAGAAAATATTTCTTGCTTACATCACAGTTTGAGGCAACTAAAATGACTCTATTTTATGGTTGTCCACCAATGGCTAACTTATAGATCCAGGCTAAAATTCCATCCTGCAGTTCTACCATCTCAGAATTCTTCACTTCCAACTGCACAGAAGGGAAAGAGGAAGCTTGGAAACTTTTCTCCTGCTCTTTACTGCCTTGGACCAGAAGTTATATGCACTTCAGCTCAAACCTCAAGAGAGGCTGGGAAATGTAGGAGAAAACGTAATATCTGGTGAATAATAATGTCTCTGCCATGCATGTTTTATGCATTTATCCTAGTTCTTTTTTTAAAGTTGCTTAGAACCCACATTTTGGGGGGTATTATTAAAAAGTGTTCTCCCATACATGGACACAGGGAGGGGAGCATCACACACTGGGGTCTTTTGGGGAGACTAGGGGAGAGACAACGGGGAGGGATAACATGGGAGGAAATGCCAGATATAGGTGACGGGGGGATGGAGGCAGCAAACCACATTGCCATGTATGTACCAATGCAACAATGTTGCATGATCTGCACATGTACACCAGAACCTAAAGTGCTATGTGTATATATATATATATACATATATATAGATATAAAATTCAAATCCAATAGAATTTACCAAAAAAAAAAAGTGTTCTCCCTTTCTCTGCAAGGTTGCAGAGAAAGGAGGAACACTTATACACTGTTAATGGAAATATAAATTAGTTCAGCCATTGTGGAAAGCAGTTTGGAGATTTCTCAAAGAACTTAGAACAGAACTACCATTCAACACAGTAATCCCATTACTGGGTATATAGCCAAAGGGAAAGAAATCATTCTACCAAAAAGGCAGGTGCACTTGTATATCCTTCACTGTACAAAGGTATGGAATCAACATAGACACCCATCAACAATGGATTGGATAAAGAAAATGTGATACATATATACATTGTATCATAGGGATAAAAAGAAGGAAATCATGTCCTTTGAATTACATGGATGCAGCTGGAGACTATCATTCTAAGCGAATTATCACAGGAACAGGAAACCAAATGCTGCATGTTCTCATAAGTGGGAGCTAAACATTGAGCACACAGGATACAAAGATGAAAACAATAGACACTGAGGCCTACTGGAGGGGAGGGTGGGAGGTAGGCATGGGTTGAAAAACTATCGAGTACTTTGTTCACTACCTGGGTGATGGATTGTTCATACACCAAACTGCAGTGACATGGTTTACCCATATAGGTTTGCACCTGCACGTGCATTACCCGAACCTACAAGTCAGAAAGAAAAAAAGGAAATTTATTGGAAATTTAACAACAATAACAAAAAGAACTCACATTTTTGACTATTGTTTTTTAGTTACTCACCAGAGTGCACATATAGCAAGGCTTCTTTTGAAAACAAAATTTTTCATTTTATGTTTTGTGCACGGCAGCATACTAAGAAATACAACTTGTGTGGTCCCATCGCCACATAATTGCTTCTGGTATTTCACCTTGGCCGTATTTATCTCCCATTCTAGATCCCAGCTTGCCATTTAGACTCAGATCCAACCCTGTCTTCTATCTAAAACCTCTCTGTCTAAAGTGAACTCAGCCTCCTCTAAAGATCTAAAGGGATTAGTGCCTACACAGCTAGCACAGTAATCAATCATGGACTGCCTAGTGATGCCTTGACTATAATTGCCTTGAACGATTAATCTCCTTTTCTGTTGTGGCCATTTAGTGTGATGTTGTCGCTGATTCATAGGCTCATGGGTGGGAAACTCCCTTTCTTCAACTACACAGCACTCAACTATACAGATTAGCACAGAATAAGTGCTCAAAACCTATGAGCTGATTTGATCTGATTTACTTGGGTTCATAGAGTCAGCAAACATCTGAAGAAACATCAGTACTAAGCATCTAAGTACTATGTTCCAAGACCTGTGCTAAGAATTGTGGTTAAAGAGATGATTAACACATAGTGCCAATTCTCAAGACTCTTTCAGAATTTTAGGGGTGGAATGAATAAAAACCAGCATGGTGTGGTAGGTAGGCTTCAAAGATCACCCAACAGTTCCTCCCCTCCCTGTTTGAGCATGCTATTCCTCATCTAGAGTTGGTACTTATATTGTCCACCAGTGACCGCCTTTCCAATAGAATGTGGAGGAAGTGGCATTCTGTGACTTCCAAGAGAATGGGCAGCTTTTTCTTCCTTCCTCTTAGAGGTTTACTCTTAGGACGCCCTTTCCACCCCACTCTAAATCTAGTTACCATGTTGTGAGAAGATGTAACCAGATGAAGTGGCAACAGGAGGAGAAACAAGGCTGAGTTCCCAGACAGCAGCCAATACCAACTGGCCATGGGAGTAAGCTGTTTTGGCTGTTCCAGACTACTGCCGTCCTGCTGACATCACAGAGAGAATAACCACTGATCTGAAGCCAGTTCATGTACAGAATTGTGATCAATAATAAAATGTTTTTTTTTTTTTAACTGAGGGGGTTGCTATGCTGCAAAAGATAACTGAAATACAGGGCCACAAAGTTTTATCAGCACAATGGGTCCACAAAGGAAGCAAAAGAATGAAGAAAGCTCAGGAATGACCTCATAGGGGTGACATTTGAGCTTCTGGGTAGACATTCCCCAGGCATAACTTGGAAGAAAGGGGTTTCCAGTTCATGATTTCACATGAGGAAAGGCATGGAGGTATAAAACTCTTAGGCATGTACAGAGTATGACAAGCAGTTTGTGATGGATGACATGTGAATAAAGGGGGAACTATACAGGTACCTTGAGAGAATTCAGAAAACTTAGAAGCCTGGCCCTGGGATTTATTCTTTATCCAATGGGGTGTTTGGGTTTTTTTTTTTTTAAAGCAGAGGAGTGTCAGAATCAGTGTTTTGACTCAGATAGATTACTTTGGAATGAATGAGAGGTAGACTGGAGGGATGTGAGACTGCAGAGAAAAAGAACAGCCAGGAGACTTTTGTAATGATGGAGGCTGGGGAGACACAGTATACGGAGTAGGCAGTGAGTGACGTGGGAAATGGAGAGGAGAGATGGGGTACAAATGGCATTCTGGTGGACAGTTGATAGAATGTGAATATGGGTGCGGATAATGAAAGGAAGGAATCTAAGACCCCCAGATTTCAGGCTTTGGTTCACCATCCTTGGAGACCGGCAGTGCAGGAGGCCAAGCAGGCCAGAGGAAGAAGATAATGACTTAGGATTCACTCAAGCCTTTGAGTTCTGTGTCATCCAAGAGAAGATGCTCTGTAAAAAAAAGTGACTTGTGGGTTCAGAGTTCAGGAGAAAAGGCTCAATTAAAATAATTTTAAGGTGTCCAGAACCTGTAGACAAATGAAGCCCCTTTGTGGGTATCCATTCTGTTAAAGAGTAGTATTTTAGAGAAAAAAAAATGTTTGAAAGATACCGTGCTTGTAGGCAGAAACCTGGAGAGATGATATCACCAGTTAGAGGTAGTGTTAGGACTTCTTTGTCCATTAGTAGTAATAGGTTATAGAGAGCTGTAAACATACTCGTCCAGGCTTCCTTATGGCTAATATGAGAGAATTTGTCTTGTGATCACAATTGGGGTGTAGTTCTTGGCTATGAAAGATTTTCTCTGCATGAAGCTAACTGATTCACCTGGGCTTAAGCTCAGTCTTATTAAGTCCACTCTCCAAGCACCTGAGCAATCTCCTGGAATAAGGCTGCATAATATGCCAGTCATTTTCAATGAGATGAGGTATCTGAAGATTCGGAACAATGGGAAATGACTTTGATTTTTCTGAAAGCTCATCATGATTAGGCGATTCCATAGAATCCAACTTTTTACCACATGCCACTTAAGTAGGTGATTATTTTGAAGACAAATGGAATACTTTGAGGCAGTTCTCAGAAGCACTGTAATAAAGAGTATTACAGGCTTTCTGTGTTATGTTGACAGAGAGTTGCTTATATTCATCGCTATGTACGTGAAGAGCTTGATTTGACCTTAGCAGGTAATTAGTTGGAGATTCGCATGCATGCTATAAATGGGGTTTTACTACTATTAATGGACCCTGAGCAGAGCTGAGTAGGCATTTGATTGGAATTTTGACCAGCCGGTTTACTCTCTTGCTTTTTGTTTATGTACAATCACTCTCTTCTGGAACAAGACCCAGTCATGTCATTAATTTGCTCATTTTTTAGTCTTCTGGCTCTGCCTGTCACATACAGGAATATTTGCACTTAATTTGATTATTTAATAGGATTCTATTTCCCCTAATGTCCTGGCTTGCTTACAGATAAAAACAGAAATGATTTCTGAGAGGCATAGTCTCCAGGTCATGGAGCGCTCAGGCAGATTTTAGAACCACCAGTGCTGGAGTTTGTTTTCCTCATTGCAGTCCAGTGGAGAGGCATTTTACCTATCAGAATGGCTACAGTATGCTGCAGTTTTAAATACATAAGTTCTCCCTCCCCGCCACCCCCCACTGCACCAGGCTCAGTGTCTGAACCCAATAAGGGCTTAATTCTTGCTCAAGGTCAGGAAGAGGGCAAGGCAAATGAAGTGCCTAGGATACAACATTTTAGGAGGCACCCACTCCCAGGGTCATGGAGTGCACATCTTGCTTATACCGGATGTCCAGTGTGCATCAATAAGAGGCTCGTTAATTGCCACACAGGGATCCAAATTTAGAAGGCTTCACCTCAATATACACCTTGTGATCACTGGAGCAGTGGGAAATATAGCAAATTGCTCACTGGCTCTTTAAGCTTCCAATGGAAAGTGATATGTATCATTTCTGACCACATTTCGTTGGCTGAAGAAAATCCAATGGTCTGACTTCAAGGGGGACAGAGAAGTACCGCCTTGCCACTTGCCTGGAAAGTGGCAAGCAGAAAGTATTTGGTGAACACCCTGAATGATTTGTATAGTTATGCTTCTTATATTCTCTAGCACAGAGTTCCGTGGAGCACTAAGCCCATAGTACTGTGCCTATACATAGCTCTGATAACTTGCAATTTCACGTCTTTGAATAACATCTTTGTTTGACATTGCTTCGTTGTAACCTCGATGAGAAAAAAAAAAAAAATCACTTCCCGGCTGGGTCCACTGTCTGTGTGGAGTTTGCATGTTCCTCCTAGTCTGGATGGGTTTTCTCTGAGTACTGTAGTTTCCTCCCACATCCCAAAGCTGTGCACGTCAGGCTCATTGGTAAGTCTGCGTGATCCCAATATGAGTGAGTGTGAGAGTGTCCTGCAATGGAATGGCCTCCTGGCCAGGTTCTTGCCTTGCTCCCTGAGCTGCCTGGCTAGACTCTGGCCACACATGACACTAAACTGAAATCACTGGGTAAATAATGATCTTACCTGTTTTACTGAATCTTTCTTAAATGTATGTATAGCTCACATGTATTCCAAAGTTTAACATTAGAAGTGTTTTGGTCTTTATTTAGAAATTTGGTGATGTTTTGTGATCAGAAATATGCCATAGGAACTTAACTGTTTTTTTTTTTTTTTTTTTTTGAGACAGAGTCTCACTCTGTCATCCAGGCTGGAGTACAGTGGTGCGATGTCAGCTCACGGCAACTTCTGCCTCCTGGGTTCAAGCGATTTTTGTGCTTCAGCACGCCCCAGCAGCTGGGACTACAGACGCATGCCACCACACCCAGTTAATTTTTGTATTTTTAGTAAAGATGGGGTTTCACCATGTTGGCCAGGCTGGTCTCGAACTCCTGACTTCAAGTGATCCACCTGCCTCGGCCTCCCAAAGTGCTGGGATTACAGGCATGAGCCACCGTGCTCTGCCTTAACTCTAGTTTATATCAATTACCTATGGAAAAATTGGTTTCCTTAGTCATTGTTTTGCCTAAACTTGCAATTTCCAAGAAATTGTTGACAATGGTAGTGAGGTCGTACTGTAAAATGAATTCTGGCAATAGGTCGCTGGTCGATTACGACTGCTTATATGTGCACAAGGAGGCTTGTTAGGTGGATGGGCTGTGCCCCTTAACATCATCTGCTCAGCTCAGAAAGAGCTTTCACAATGTACTAAGACAACAACATCCCTGAGGTGAAGCTCTCCTCCCAGGGTGCTGAAATCTTGCCATATGCGGTAGCTCTGGTTACCAAGGCTTGTCAAATCTCAGCTAAAGAAAGAGCACCATTCCTCTTTCTCTACTTCTTAATTTCTCTAGTGCTCTTCCCCATTGTTATTATTATTTTTTTTTAATATTTAAGTTCTGGGGTACACGTGCAGAACATGCAGATTGGTTACATAGGTATACACGTGTCATGGTGGTTTGCTGCATCCATCACCCCATCATCTACATTAGGTGTTTCTCCTAATGCTATCCCTCCCCAATGCCCCCCACCCCATAACAGGCCCCAGTGTGTGATGCCCTCCTCCCTGTGTTCTCATGGTCCAATTCCCATTTATGAGTGAGAGGATGCAGTGTTTGGTTTTGTGTTTTTGTGTCAGTTTGCTGAGAAGGATGGTTTCCAGATTCATTCATGTCTCTGCAAAGGACATGAACTCATCCTTTTTTATGGCTGTATAGTGTTCCATGGTGTATATGTACCACATTTTCTTTATCCAGTCTGTCATTGATGGGCATTTGTGTTGCTTCCAAGTCTTTGTTATTGTGAACAGTGCCACAAGAAACATACGTGTATGTGTGTCTTTATAATAGAATGATTTATAATCCTTTGGATCTATACCCAGTAATGGGATTGCTGGGTCAAATGGAATTTCTATTTCTAGATCCTTGAGGAAGTACCACACTGTCTTCCACAATGGTTGTACTAATTTACACTCCCACCAACAGTGTAAAAGTGTTCCTATTTCTCCACATCCTCTCCAGCATCTGTAGTCTCCTGATTTTTTAATGATTGCCATTCTAACTGGCATGAGATTGTGTCTCATTGTGGCTTTGATTTGCATTTCCCTAATGACCAGTGATGATGAGCTTTTTTTGATATGTTTGTTGGCTACATAAATGTTTCCTTTTATGAAGTGTCTGTTCATATCCTTCACCCACTTTTTGATGGAGATTTTTTAAATTATACTTTAGGTTATAGGGTACATGTACAGAACATGCAGGTTTGTTGCATAGGTATACACGTGCCATGGTGGTTTGCTGCATCCATCACCCTGTCATCTACATTAGGTATTTCTCCCAATGCTATCTCTCCTCCATCCCCCCACCCCCTGCTATCCCTCCCCTAGCCCTGCACCCCTCCTCCCCGCAGGCCCCTGTGTGTGATGTTCCCCTCCCTGTGTCCATGTGTTCTCATTCACCACCCACTTATGAGTGAGAATATACAGTGTTTGGTTTTCTGTTCTTTTTCCAGTTTGCTGAGAATGATGGTTTCCAGCTTTATGTTCCTGCAAAGGACATGAACTCATCCTTTTTTATGGCTGCATAGTATTCCATGGTGTATATGTGCCACATTTTCTTTATCCAGTCTATCATCGAGGGGCATTTGGGTTGGTTCCAAGTTTTTGCTATTTTGCACAGTGCTGCAGTAAACATACATGTGCATGTGTCTTTATAATAGAGTGATTTCTAAACCTTTACGTCTATACCCAGTAATGGGATTGCTGGGTCAAATGGAATTTCTATTTCTAGATCTTTGAGGAATTGCCACACTATCTTCCACAATAGTTAAACTAATTTACACTCCCACCAACAGTGTAAAAGCATTCCTGTGTCTCCACATCCTCTCCAGCATCTGTTGTCTCCAGATTTTTTAATGATCACCATTCTAACTGGTGTGAGATGGTATCTCAATGTGGTTTTGATTTGCATTTCTCTAATAACCAGTGATGATGAGCTTTTTTTCACATGTTTGTTGGCTGCATAAATGTTTCCTTTTGAGAAGTGTCTCTTCGTATCCTTTGCCCGCTTTTTGATGGGGTTGTTTTTTTCTTGTAAATGTGTTTCAGTTCTTTGTAGATTCTGGGTATTAGCCCTTTGTCAGTTAGGTAGATTGCAAAAATTTTTTCCCATTCTGTTGGTTGCCTACCCTCTCTGATGATAGTTTCTTTTGCTGTGCAGAAGCTCTTTAGTTTAATTAGATGCCATTTGTATACTTTGGCTTTTGTTGCCATTGCTTTTGGTGTTTTAGTTATGAAGTCCTTGCCTATGCCTATGTCCTGAATGGTATTGCCTTGGTTTTCTTCTAGAGTTTTTATGGTGTTAGGTTTTATATTTAAATCTGTAATCCATCTGGAGTTAATTTTTGTATAAGATGGAAGGAAGGGATCCAGTTTCAGCTTTCTGCATATGGCTAGCCAGTTTTCTCAACATCATTTATTGAGTAGGCAATCCTTTCCTCTTTGCTTGTTTTTGTCAGGTTAGTCAAAGATCAGATGGTTATAGATGTGTGATGTTATTTCTGAGGCCTCTGTTCTGTTCCATTGGTCTATATGTCTTGGTACCAGTACCATGCTGTTTTGATTACTGTAACCTTGTAGTATAGTTTGAAGTCAGGTAAATGGATGCCTCCAGCTTTATTCTTTTTGCTTAGGATTGTCTTGGCTATGTGGGCTCTTTTTTGGTTCCATATGAAATTTAAGGTGTTCTTTCCAATTCTGTGAAGAAAGTCAATAGTAGCTTGATGGGGATAACATTGAGTCTGTAAATTACTTTGGGCAGTATGGCCATTTTCATGATACTGATTCTTTATAACCATGAGCATGCAATGTTTTTCCATCTGTTTGTGGAAAAACTTACTTCCTTGAGCAGTGGTTTATAGTTCTCCTTGAAGAGGTCCCTGATATCCCTTGTTAGTTATATTCCTAGGTATTTTATTGTCTTTGTAGAAACCGTGAATGGGAGCTCACTCATGATTTGGCTCTCTGTCTGTTATTGGTGTATAGGAATGCTTGTGATTTTTGCACATTGATTTTGTATCCTGAGGCTTTGCTGAAGTTGCTTATCAAATTAAGGAGATTTTGGGTTGAGACAATGAGGTCTTCTAAATATGCAATCATGCCATCTGCAAATAGAGACAATTTGACTTCCTCTTTTCCTAATTGAATGCCCTTTATTTCTTTTTCTTGCCTGATTGCCCTGGCCAGAACTTCCAATACTGTGTTGAATAGGAATGGTGAGAGAGGGCATCCTTATCCTGTGCCGGTTTTCAAAAGGAATGCTTCCAGTTTTTGCCCATGCAGTATGATATTGGCTGTCGGTTTGTCATAAATAGCTCTTGCTATTTTGATATACGTTCCATCAATACCTAGTTTATTGAGAGTTTTCAGCATAAAGAGCTGTTGAATTTTGTCAAAGGCCTTCTCTGCGTCTGTTGAGATAATCATGTGTTTTTTGTCTTTGGTTCTGCTTATGTGATGGATTACATTTATAGACTTGCATATGTTGAACCAGCCTTGCATCCCTGGGATGAAGCTGACTTGATCATGATGAATAAGCTTTTTGATGTACTGTTGGATTTGGTTTGTTAGTATTTTATTGAGGATTTTTGCATCAGTGTTCATCATAGATATTGGCCTGAAGTTTTCTTTTTTGAGTTGTGTCACTGCCAGGTTTTGGTATCAGGATGATGTTGGTCTCATAAAATGAGTTAGGGAGGATTCCCTCTTTTTCTCTTGTTTAGAATACTTTCAGAAGGTGTGGTACCAGCTCCTCTTTGTACTTCTGTTAGAATTTAGCTGTGAGCCCATCTAGTCCTGGACTATTTTTTGGTTGGTAGGCTATTAATTGCTACCTCAGTTTCAGTAACAAGACCCAGACCTTTTTATTGGTCTATTCAGGGATTCAACTTCTTCCTGGTTTAGTCTTGGGAGGGTGTAAGTGTCCAGGAATTTGTCCATTTCTTCTAGGTTTATTGGTTTATTTGCATAGAAGTGTTTATAGTACCCTGATGGTAGTTTGTATTTCTGTGGGATCAATGGAAATAATTGCCTTTATCATTTTTTATTGCATCTATTTGATTCTTCTCTCTTTTTTCTTTTTAGTATGACTAGCGGTCTATCTATTTTGTTGATCTTTTCAAAAAAACCAGCGCCTGGATTCATTGATTTTTTTTTTTTGAAGGTTTTTTTTGTGTCTCTGTCTCCTTTGGTTCTGCTCTGATCTTAGTTATTTTTTGTCTTTGCTAGTTTTTGAGTATGTTAGATTTTGCTCTTCTAGTTCTCTTAATTGTGGTATTATATTTTAGATTTTAGATCTTTCCTCATTTCTGTTGTGGGCATTTAGTACTATAAATTTCCCTCTACACACTGTTTTAAACATGTCCAAGAGATTCTGGTAGGTTGTACCTTCATTCTTGTTGGTTTCAAAGAACATCTTTATATCTGCCTTCATTTCATTATTTACTCAATATTCATTCAGGAGCAGGTTGTTCAGTTTTCATGTAGTTGTGTGGTTTTGAGTCAGTTTCTTAATCCTGAGTTCAAATTTGATTGCACTGTCATCTGAGAGACTGTTTTGATTTCCATTCTTTTGCATTTGCTGAGGAGTGCTTCCAATTATGTGGTCAATTTTAGAATAAGTGTGATGTGGTGCTGAGAAGAATGTATATTCTGTGGATTTGGGGTGGCGATTTCTGTAGATGTCTATTAGGTTTGCTTGGTCCAGATCTGAGTTCAAGTCCTGGATATCCTTATTAATTTTCTGTCTCATTGATCTATCAAATATTGACAATGGGGTGTTAGAGTCTCCCACTATTATTGTGTGGGCATCTAAGTCTGTTTTAGGTCATTAAGAACTTGCTTTATGTATCTGGGTGCTCCTGTATTGGGTACATGTATATTTAGGATAGTTAGCTCTTGTTGTTGTATTGATCCCTTTACCATTATGTAATGCCCTTCTTTGTCTCTTTTGTTCTTTGTTGGTTTGAAGACTGTTTTATCAGAGACTAGGATTGCAACCCATGATTTTTTTTTTTTTTTTTGCTCTCCATTTGCTTGGTAAATCTTCCTCGATCCCTTTATTTTGAACCTGTGTGTGTCTTTGCACATGAGATGGGTCTCCTGAATACAGCACACTGATGGGTCTTGACTCTTTATCCAATTTGCCAGTCTGTGTCTTTTAATTGGGGTGTGTATCCATTTACATTTAAGGTTAATATTGTTATGTGTGAATTTGATCCTGCCATTTTGATGCTAGCTGATTTTGCCCATTAATTGATGCAGTGTCTTCATAGTGTCAGTGGTCTTTAAAATTTGGTATGCTTTTGCAGTGGCTGGTACCAGTTGTTCCTTTCTATGTCTACTGCTTCCTTCAGGAGCTCTTGTAAGGCAGGCCTAGTGGTGACAAAATACCTCAGCAGTTGCTTGTCCATAAAGGATTTTATTTCTCCTTTGCTTATGAAGCTTGGATATGAAATTCTGGGTTGAAAAGTCTTATCTTTAAGAATTTTGGCTGGATATGAAGTTCTGGGTTGAAAGTTCTTTAAGAATGTTGAATATTGGCCCCTACTCTTTTCTGGCTTGTAGGGTTTCTGCTGAGAGATCTGCTGTGAGTCTGATGGGCTTCCCTTTGTGGGTAACCTGACCTTTCTCTCTGGCTGCTCTTAGCAGTTTTTCCTTCATTTCAGCCCTGGTGAATATAAGATTATGTGTCTTGGGGTTGCTCCTCTTGAGGAGTATCTTTGTGTTCTCTGTATTTCCTGAATTTGAATGTTGGCCTGCCTTGCTAGGCTGAGGAATTTCTCCTGGATAATATCCTGAAGAGTGTTTTCCAACTTGGTTTCATTCTTTTCTTCACTTTCAGGTACACTGATCAAACTTAGACTTGGTATTTTCACGTAATCCAATGTTTCTTGAGGCTTTGTTCATTTCTTTTCCCTCTTTTGTCTCTAATCTTGTCTTCTCACTTTATTTCATTGAGTTGATCTTGAGTCTCTGATATCCTTTCTTCCACTTAATCGATTCAGCTATTGAAACTTGTGTGTGCTTCACAAAGTTCTTATGCTGTGTTTTTTAGCTCCATCAGGTCGTTTATGTTCTTCTCTAAACTAGTTATTCTAGTTAGCATTTCTTTTTTTTTCAAGGTTCTTTGCTTCCTTGCATTGGGTTAGAACAAGCTCCTTTAGCTTGGAGAAGTTTGTTATTACCCAGCTTCTGAGCTTGATTCTGTCAAATCATCAAACTCATTCTTTGTCCAGTTTTGTTCCCTTGCTGGTGAGGAGTTGTGATCCCTTGGAAGAGAAGCAGCATTCTGGTTTTTGAAGTTTTCAGCATTTTTGCACTGGTTTCTTCCCATCGTCATGGATTTATCTACCTTTGGTCTTTGAAGTCAGTGACCTTTGGATGGGGCCTCTCAGTGGACATCCTTTCTGTTGATGTTGAAACTATTTCTTTCTGTTTGTTAGTTTTCATTCTGACAGTCAGGCCCCTCTGCTTCAGGTCTGCTGGAGTTTGCTGGAGGTCCTCTCCAGGCCATGCTTACCTGGGAATCACCAGTAGGGGCTGCAGAACAGCAAAGGCTGCTGCCTGTTCCTTCCTCTAGTAGCTTCATCCCAGAAGGGTACCTGCCGAATGGCGGCCAGAGAGTTCTCCTATATGAGATGTCTGTCTGCCCCTACTGGGGGATGCCTCCCAGTCAGGATACATGAGGGTCAGGGAGCTGCTTGAGGAGGCAGTCTGTCCCTTATGAGACCTTGAATGCTGTGCTGGAAGGTCCACCACTCTCTTCAGAGCTGCCAGGCAGGAATGTTTAAGTCTGCTGAAGTTGTTCCCACAACTGCTCCTTTTCCCAGGTGCTCTGTCCCAGGAAAGTGGGGGCTTTATTTGTAAGTCCCTGATGGGCTGCTGCCTTTCTTTCTGAGATGCCCTGTCCAGTGAGGAGGGAGTCTAGGGACACAGTCTGCCTGCAGAGGCCTTGCTGAGCTGCTATGGGATCTACCCAGTTCAAACTTCCCGAGGCTGTGTTTACACTGTGTTGTTAAAGTCGTCTACTGGAGCCTCAGCAATGGCAGAAACCCCTCACCCCCACTGACCTGGACCATCCCAGGTCGAGCTCAGACTGCTGTGTTGGCTGTAAGAATTTCAAGCCAGTAGATCTTAGCTTGCTGGTCTTTGTGGGGATGGGACTCACTGAGCCAGATCACTTGGCTCCCTGGCTTCAGCCCCCTTTCCAGGAGAGTGAACAGTTTTGTCTCACTGCCATACCAGGTGCTACTGGGGTATGAAAAAAAAAAGTAAACAACTTCTTCGACTAGCTCACTGTCTTCCCAAATGGCCACCCAGTTTTGTGCTAGAAACCTAGGGCCCTGGTGTTGAGGGCACTGGAGGAAATCTCCCGGTCTGTGGGTTGTTAAGATCATGGGACAAGCATAGTATCTGGGCTGGAGTGCAGGGGCCAGTCCCTAATGACTTCCCTTGACTAGGAGAGGGAGTTCCCTGGCCACTTGTGCTTCCCAGGTGAGGAGATGCCCCACCCTGCTTCGGCTCACCCTCCTTTAGCTGCATCCACTGTCCAAGCAGTCCCAATGAAATGAACCAGGTAGCTCAGTTGGAAATGTGGAGATCACCCACCTTCTGCATCGATCTCACTGGGAGCTGCACACCGGAGCTGTTCTTATTTGGCCATCTTGCCAGCCAGCAATCCAAAGTATTCCATTATTTTTTAACTCCAGGAAGCTTTGGAATATATTCTGCAGAGAAGATGCTGTCCTAAATAGAGTTGCTCTGTGTCATCACTGGACTTGTCAATGGGCATTATTTATTGTGGACTCCTGAAATAGCTAGACAAAAAGGACAAAATATAAAAAGAAAAGGCAAAAGCAGTGGGTTCTTTACTTTGATTATTATTTTTTGCTGCTTCTTTAAAGGTAAAGTAAAGCATATTTGTGAAATGATTTAAAAATTAAAACAGTCTGGTATTTTTCCGGAAACTGTTTTTAAGGATTTCTTCACAGTTAACTAGTTCTCATCAAGTATCTCTGTCTCTCCAATTTGGCACACCCATTTTACAAATGAGGACTCAAGAACACCGGCTGGTTAAGAGATTTGATTGCAGTCATGAAGTGAGTGACTGGTATTTTGAGGATCAAGTAGTACCACAATGTTTGTGGTTTCTACCTTGGCCTTTAGCTTTTCCTGTGATGATAAACCTGTGGATTTTATTTCAGAGACTTCCAAGTTATTTTTTAGTATTACAGATAATACTTTGAAATTGAGATTTGTCAGTCAAGTTCTGAGTATTTATTAGTTACATGCCATATATTTGGTTGAATATTTGCATTGAGATTTAGGGAGAAGAGGGAGTTTAAGATGGAAGATATCTGAGTCTTACCGAATATAGAATGATATCCGTTTTCCACGAAGCCCTTTGTTTATGGATTGTCAAGACCATGCTGATCCAAGATGAGCAGCATTTGAATATGTCTTCAGATCTGGTTGAATCCAGGTTGAATGAGAAGACTTTAGGCTGACATTTTATTTTACTTCCACTTTCCTAGCTCCATTGATTTTGAAGGTAAAGATTGAATATATCATTAACAAGACAACATTTTAGCCTTGTAATAGCTAAAACACAGTGCCAAGTATTGGTGAGGATGTTGAGAGGCTATAAAATAGTACAACCATTTTGGAAAAATTAAGAATAGGTTCAACATGGACCTATCTTATGACCCAGAAATTCTCTGAAGTGTATAGAATGTGAAATAGAACACATGTACACATAAAGAACTGATAAGAATGTTCGCCATGTTGCAGCGGTTCATACCTATAATCCTAGCACTTTGGGAGGCTGAGGCAGGTGGATTACCTGAGCTCAGGAGTTCCAGACCACCCTGAGCAACATTATGAAACCCCATCTCTACTAAAATACAACAGCATAGCCCTGTGTGGTGACAGGTGCTTGTAGTCCCAGCTACTCAGGAGGCTGAGGCATGAGAATTGCTTGAATCCAGGAGATGGAGGTTGCAGTGAGCTGAGATCACACCACTGCACTCCAGCCTGGGCAACAGAATGAGACTCTGACCCCAAAACAAAACAAAAAAAAGAATGTTCATGGCTGCTTCATTCATAATAGCCCCAATCTAGAAATAACCCAAATGTCCATCAACAGTTGATTGGATAAACAAAGTTTGAAATAGTCATACAATTAAATACTATTCAGCAATAAAAAGGAATGAGTCACTGATACACTCAACAACAGGTATAAATCTTTAAACATTGTACTGAGTGAAAGAAGCCTAACACACACACACACAAAGTACTGTATGATTCCATTTATATGAAATTCAAGAACTGGCAAACCCAAGCCATGGTGATAGAAGTCAGAAAGTGGTTACCTCTGGCAGAGGCATTGACTGGAAAGAGGTACAAGGAAGCTTCCTGGGATAATGCAAATATTTTATAACCTGATGGAATGGCGGCATGGGAAGCTGTATACTTACATCTGTGCTTTTATGGTATGTAAATTATACCTAAATTTTAAAGAATACAAAATGAATTTAAGACATCAGACTTTACGGGACT
The DNA here is from genome assembly GCF_001604975.1 of Cebus imitator. Taxonomy (NCBI): domain Eukaryota; kingdom Metazoa; phylum Chordata; class Mammalia; order Primates; family Cebidae; genus Cebus; species Cebus imitator. Next base: position 3,158,784 of record NW_016107523.1, on the reverse strand, counting down.
CTGATCTAACTTGGATTTTCCCCAAGTCTTCTTACTTACTTTTTTTCGGAGAATATTGAGTGAATCTGTCCTCTCCCTTGGTCAGTTGATTCAGAGGAAATCAATCCTAAATGTCCAACTTTACTCTCTTCAGGGGAAAATACAAGAGCTACATTGGAGTCTGAATCTCTCACCACATGGGGTTGGCCATCCTTTCCTTAGCTTATCTCCTGTTAACAGCTCAGGGTCACAATAGTGTCAGGGCACAATTACACAAAACTCCCTCTTTGTTTATGTAGAATCAATAGAAATACATGATGCCTTGAAAGATTAAAGCCAAACCCCTGGTCACCCAAGTGAGGAAAATAGAATGTACTACCTGCTATTCATCTTCAATGAGTCAGCATGGTTCTGTCAGGTGAAAGGAACTGCATTAGATATGGGCAGAGCTGTGGTGACTGCAGAGGTAGATGTTCAGAAAGGGATGGAGGGGAAGGAAGAGTGACAAATATGCTCCATGTTTATGCCACAAAGGTTGACATTACAAGCTTGAAGTGGCACTGTGTTTGCATCTACTCTACACTTACTGGGATATGAAATGATAGTATGATGAAGAAGGAAAAATCCCACTGTTGTTTGATTTCCTGCCTTGGAACTTGGAATGCTGTTAAGGTTTATATCTTTTTCTTTTGGTCCCTCATGCTTTCTAATATTTTCAAAATGAACAATCACTGTTGTAATGTGTTCATTTATATCATGTTAAGTATTCACATTTTTATGTAGTTAGAACTATGAATGGAATACATTTTAAAAAGCTGGATGTTATAGGTGCTAAAAAGAAATCTATGCAGTTATTTAAAATGAGGTGAAAAAAATGAACCTATTATGAGTATGTAGACCATCTTTCCCTTGACTGTTAGAGCAAGTGTTTTCTTAAAAGCAGTGGATTTTAATGTGGCATGCATATTGGGGCTTGTCCTCATGGAATGATCACTTATCTGCCAAACTGAGAAAGTTCAAGCAACCATTTAAAGATCTCTACATGGAAGACAACAAAAGTCCCTGGCGAACAGCCAGCCTCAACTTGCAGATTATATGAATGAGGTCATCTTGGAAGAGAATCCTCCAATCCTAAATTGAGCCTCCCCAGCTGATTCCACATAGAACAGAGATGAGCTGTCCACATCAAGACTGGCCCAAATTGCAGATTTGTGAGCAAATATAGGATTTTTTTTTTTTTGCTAATGTATGGTTATTAAGTCCTTAACTCTTGGGATGGTTTGTTACGTATGACTGAAACAGTACCTCAAGCTATTTTCTATGTGTATATATTCTAGGTGTCTGTCACTACCTAAATTTAAGTTGGCGTATAGATTTTAACTCTGTTTAGTAGTTCAGGAACTCTGTTGAGGAAGATTTTTCAGACTGCAGCCTAGTTTAGTAGAAAAGTATACATGTCCTTCATTTAATTTATTCAGCACACAGAAGCCAGAGTGATCTTTTAAAAAATCAATCTGATTGTGTGACTCCTCTGCTGAAATCCTCCAGGGGCTTTCCATTGCAGTTAGAATGAAAACCAGCCTCCTGCTGTCATCACTGGCCTTTGCTTGATTCCCCTTCAGTGTCATTCCATGCCACTCTCCCACTCAGCCACTCCCACAGCCCACCTTCACAAGTTGTGTTTCATTTCCCTGAAGATGCCAACCCAGCTCCCACCTTTGCATCTATTTATCTGTATTAGATATTCTCCTTTCCTGGAATGATCTTTATAGGACTTCTTATTCAGATTCCAGTGTAAATATCAGCTCAGAGAGACTCCTCTGACTAGGCAAATCAGTCAGCTATTACTGTAATACTGTTTCATAACAAACGACCTCACAGTTCAGTGGCTTAAGACAGCAAGTATTTATTCCTGTCTTCATATGCCTGTGGGATGATTGGGGCAGTCATGCTCTGTGTCTCAGTTTTGGATCTTCATTGCCTCCCAAATGGGCAAATGAAAACCTGCAATCCTATTAAGGCCTAAACTAAGAATTCACACACTGTCTCTCTCCCACTCCCATTGAGATGGGAGAGTTCCCTTGACTCCTTCGTGGGGCTTGCAACAGGGGTGTGGCTCCTTTACTCCATTGCTGCACTTAAAACCCTTGTGGGAGGAGGAGCATGCAGGTGAACTGTTGCAGGAGCCAGGGCAAGTGCCTTTGGGTCCCAGCAGGAATGAACCCTGTACTGGCCTGTGGCAACATCTAGGGGTCGCCTGTGACCTCTGGAGCCCCAGAAGGCCTGTGTTACAAACAATGATCTTTTAGCTTTGCCATCTGTGGATGGCTTCAGTGTTAAACAGCTCAGTGAAATCAGGGTGACAGCCTTTTTGGGTTCCCACACCCAGTGTGTCCCAAATTCTCGTCTTGCATCCAGGAAGAATCTGGTCACATGAAGGCTTGAAGAGTAGTGTATGTGGAGGATTTTATTGAGCAATGGAAGTGGCTCTCAGTGGGATGGGGACTGGAAAGGAGATAGAGTGGGAAGATAATCTTTCCCTGGAGTTCGGTTGCCCCTAGCTGAACTCCTCTCTTATGTCCAGCTGCCTCGTCTCTTTTCAGTGCTCAGACACTTCTGTTCTTCTCTCCTACTCTGGCTAGCGGAGCTTGGGTTTTTTATGGGTACAGTATGGGGGGCATGGTGGGCAGGGTGATTTTGGAAAAGGAAAAGTTCTGGTGGGCAAACAGGAATGCCTGTTCTCATTTAGGACTGTGGGTCCAGGCTCGAGGGTGGATCCCTCACCAGGGACTTCTCCCTCTTCTACCCAGTATTTCCCTGCTACCATTGTCCAACTCAATTTACAGTCAACATGAATGTGGAGGAAAAATACGCTTCTTGTGGAGGGGAAGATTTGTTGAACAATAATCTACTTTAACACACCACCCACTCTAAAACAGCCACACCATCAGTCCTTACCTTTATCTCACCCAACTTGAATTCTTTGAAAATAATTAATCACTCTCTGATATTTTTTGTTTATTATGTTTATTGTATGTTTTCCCTTGTTAAAATATGCATTGTATATGTTCAGAGGTATGATCTGTCTTTTTCTATTCCACATTTCCAGCACGTGGAATAGTTTCTGGCTGAGATGAGATGCCCAATAAGAACAAATGTTTGCTGCAGAAATTAGTACAGGGAGAAGCAACAGGAAAGCTGCTTATTTTCTCACTCCAACCTACACAACGGTTTTGATCTTTTTAACTAATGGTTTTTCTTCCTGTAACGTGTCCATCGTTTCCAGAATTTTCTTCCAGTAATGTAAGAGACATCAAAGCTTTGACTATGTTTGAATTGGGTTCCCCCAGAAGTCAACCTTGGGTCAAAGATTAGAGTACATTCTGTTTATTTGGGTGCAAGGATGTGGGCAGGGGAGTGGAGAGGTTATACAAGGAAGGAGAGACATCCCTTCAATAGGTTCATTACTATTAGGACAGCTACATTAGCTGGAACTAGAACGTAATCCTACCAGCATTAAAAATTCACTGCAGAAGTATCGTGGCAAAGAGGCAAGGGAGCTGGGCATTTATTCCCTCATGTTTTTCAGTCACCAAAGGCTGCTCAGGGGAGGGAGAGTAAAGAAGAGAGGCGGAAGCTGTTAGCTCGTAGGCACTTCCACTCAGCTCGTATAGTGATGTGGGGTTTGGCAGCCCCAAGTTAGGCTTTTGATGAAAATGCAGGTGTTAGCCATTGGATGTCAGGCTGGGTGCAATGAAATGTTAAAGAAGTCATAAGGGATATGACTAGAACAAACTCTGACTAGCTTTTTCTAAAAATAAGTTTTATTGAGATATAACTGACATACAGTTAACTGTACATATCATATATATGATAAGTTTTAACATATGTATGTACCCATTAAAACCATCACCACAGTGGCTCATGCCTGTAATCCCAGCACTTTGGAAGGCTGAGGTGGGCAGATCACCTGAGGTCAGGAGTTTGAGACCAGCCTGGCCAACATGGTGAAACCCCTTCTCTACTAAAATTACAAAAATTAGCCAGGTGTGGTGGCACACACCTGTAGTCCCAGCTACTCAGGAGCCTGAGGCAGGAGAATTGCTTGAACCCAGGAGGTGGAAGTTGCAGTGAGCCGAGATCGTACCACTGCACTCCAGCCTGGGTGACAGAGTGAGACTCCTCAAAAAAAAGAAAAATAAATGAAACCATCACTACAATCAAGAAAATGAACACAGCCATTCCCTCTGACAGTTTTCTCCTGCCTCATTATAATCTCTGCATTTGGCCTCTTCCCATTTCTAAACAACTGCTGCTCAAGCCTTCTGTCACTACCATTTTCATTTTCTAGAATTGTATATCATTAGAATCATGCAGTATATGTCCTTTTATTTTCTCTACTTCTTTCATTCAACATGATTATTTTGAAATTCATCTATGGTGTTTTGTGTATCAGTAGTTCATTCATTTTTATTGCTGAGTAGTATTCCATTGTATGGTTATCTCACAATTTGTTTATCCATTCACTCGTTGTTGGACATTTGGATAGTTTCTACTCTTTGGCTATTGTGAACAATGCTTCTATGAATATTTGGATATGAGGATTTTTGTGGACATATATTTTCATGTCTCTTGTGATTCTATTGGTAACTTGGAATTGGCCATGATGGGAATATTTACAGGAAGGAAATTGACAAACCCCACAAATTCAAGGCTTCTTTCCCTTGAGAGGTCTGGCTGTTAAACTTTTACCATCATACCACTAGATACAACCTAGAATAGGAATTGCTGAATCAAAGACTACACATTTTTTAAAAAGTCATTGGTACATACTGTCAAAATGGCTTTCGAAAAAGGTTGTAACTTTATTAAAATATGTTTATCTCCCGTCATAATGGCTATAACTAATAAGTTTAAAAAAAAACAGATGCTGGAGAGGCTACAGAGAAAAGAGAATGCTTTTCATTGTTGGTAAGAATGTAAGTTAGTTCAGCTATGGTGGGCAGTTTACAGAGTTCTCAAAGAACATAAAAGAGAATTACCATTTGATCCAGCACCCCACTTCTGGGTATATATCCAAAAGAAAATTAATTGTTCTACAGAAAAGATACACATGCACTTATATGTTTATCACAGCACTATTCACAATAGCAGAAACATGGAATCAACTTAGAATATGCCCATCGTTGGTGGATTGGATAAGAAAATGTGGTATATATACACCGTGAAATACTATGCAGCCATTAAAAGAAGGAGCTCATGTCCTTTGCAGCAACATGGGTGCAGCTAGAAGCCATTATCCTAAGCAAATGAGTGCAGAAACAGAAAACCAAATACCATGTTCTCACTTATAAGTGGGAGCTAAACATTGGGTACTCATGGACATAAAGATGGCAACAATAGACACTCAGGGCTACTAGATGGGGGAGAGGGAGAGGAGCGAGGGCTAAAAAACTGCCTATTGGGTACTATGTTAACTACCTGGGTGGTGGGATCATTTGTAACCTAAACCTCAGCATCACAAAATACACCCATGTGACAAACCTGCACATGTACCCTTGAATCTAAAGTAAAAGTTGATGTTTTTTTAAAAAGTGTATCTTTTAGGCCATTTCAAAATGTTCAATTCCCTCTAAGTTAAAAATCCACAGTCTAAGATGTTGATTCTTCTCCAGGGTGATGTTGATGCAGGAATTCTCTCAAGTCCTTTGTCAGACATGGGAGGTGGTGGGGGGGTGCCTCGTTTACTTGGCCCATTAGGCGTAACTTCTTGAGGGAGATAGCACTTGAGCCAGTTAAGTGTGGGATCTGGCTGGCTGCTCTGAGAGCCTGCGGGGAGCAGGCTCTGTGTACGCCCTGCCTCCAGACCAGGCGGGGGTGAGTGAGTGGAGGATCTGGCCAGCTGCTTTGGGTGCTGGCAGGAGCAGGCTCCATGTGGGCCCTGCAGTGGCGCACAGGTAGGGGTGCCTGCAACCCCCAAAGCCTCAAAGGGAATGTTGCAATGCTCTCTTAGCTTTACTGTCCGTGGACAGTGTTATCAGCTCAGTGGGCCCCTTGCTTCATCATGTGCTGTGGCTGCCCTCTGCCAGTGAGGGCAAAGGGCCAGTGTGTGATAGCCTTTTTGGGTACCCGCATTTGGTGGGTCCAGAGCTCTGGACCAGTGTCCAAGAAGAATGAGGTCGCATGGATGCTTGAAGGATAGTGGAGGTGGAGAATTTTATTTAGGGATGGAAATGGCTCACAGTAGAGTGGAGAGCTGAAGTGGGGGCGGGATGGGCAGGTAGTCGTCCCTGACATTTGGCGGTCTCCAGCCGGCTCTTGTCTGAATTTAAGCCATCTCTCCTCCAAAGTCCAGCTGTCCCTCTGAAGTCACGTTGCCTCTCTCCAGTCAAGCTGTTTTTCCCTTTCTGCCGACTGAGTCCGGGGTCTTTACAGGAACATGATGGCAGGCAGGGAGGCTCATATAGTTTTGGGAAAAGGCAACATTCAATTTCTAAAAATACATTATTCAGAAAGACCCAATTTGGGGAGAGTGAGCAAACAGGGATAAAAGTTCTCACTTTGGGCTGTGGGTTTCAGGCTTCTTGGCATAAAAGTAGGATTTTGCTGGGTCCCACCCTGTCTGCCTAGGATTTCTTTGCCTCCAGCCTCTATCAATGTTGCCACTTTTTTTCTCATTGTAATGAAGAGCAGGAACTTCTGTGTATAGCTGAAAGATAAAAAAGAATTGAGACCAGTGTATGGACATGTAAGGCTTTCATAATAGAGAAAAGAAAACTTAAAAAAAAATCAGGCCAGAAAGATGACATAATCAACCAAGGGAATAGAAAGAGAAAGGAAACATTCAACGTTAAATTATTGTTGCTTTGGAGCATAGTCCTCTAAGCCACTGTTTATAAAGGCTCATATTTTCACATAGTTATCATCCAGTGAGTGTCTACTATTTCTGCTTTACTCATTTAATATTATTTCACATTGTATTTCCACAAATGGATGTGATTTTTATTATTTTCATTTTAATTACTTTGTAATGTTCTATTATTAGAATTCCCCTATTGTTGGGCATTTGAGTTGTTTCCAATTTTCCAACATTATAAATAGAACATCTTCCTGAAAATTCCATCTTTTGCCTTGCAGATTATTATTTCCTTAGATTAACTTCCCTAAAGTCCTCTTTTTCCCAATCCATTACTTGTTTATTTCATTCCATATACACACTTTTTTCTTCTCTCTCCTGCCCCAACCCTGTGCATGACAGACCTTTATGCTCCTGCTAGGTACTGTCGTGCCATTCCACATTTTCCCCATTACAACCTGCCATGCTTGCTTTATTAACATTTGTTTTTCTAGCTAGACTGTGGGCTCCATGTGAGAGGGGCCAATTGTTTTTTCTTATTGGTTCCCCTTTATACCATAGATGCTCAATATCTATTTATTGATATCTATCTACCTATCGATGACTTTCTTTCTCTTCTTCCTTCTTCAAGTCTCGTTTGACATTAATTACCTCAACAGTTAATACATGAGCAACTCTTTGTGTCCTATTATAATAAACCTACTGGCTTTGCTGTAGTTATTAATAGATAATTGCTATCCTTCAACTAAACCCTTTGTTTTGCATTGGGCACTGTCTGTTATAATCATAAGTCAAAGGTCAAGGCTAGTCAGTACTCCCCTCAGAAGTGACTTAATTATAGGTAGTAAAATTTTTAAAGAAGTAAGGCCGTACAGTTATTCTGACTTTGAGATGCAGCCTTGTACTTAAAAATGGTTGTGCTTTAGTTCAGGTTCCCTAGAAACAGACTGTGAGATGGAGATTAGTGTGAAAGAAGTTCATCAAGGAGTATTCCGGGGAGATACACCCTGGGAGGTACTAAAGGAAGCAGGGCTAGGTAGAGGGAAAAGTCCAACTGTGACACAGCCTCCTCAGCCAATTCCATAGAGAGTTCTAGAGGCGGGATGGGCCTTCAGAATTGTCTTATATTGAGGTGAAGGGGCCCAGGCTTTGTATCTACCCTTCAATGGCCAGCCATTGAATGCAGGAAAGGGGCATGGCTTTGAAAGAGAAAACTACCTTCAACTGAGGGTAGTTTCCAGAAAGGCTTTAAGCCATAAGCCAGCACCAAACAACATTGTTAGCAGCTGGGAGGATGAGTGCCTCGGTCCTGAAAGGGGCATGTGGCCAGGCACCATGGCACCCACCACAGGAGAGATCAGTCATCTCAACGTGGGGTGCCCTGAGAATAGATTAGCAGCTGTTTCAAGAGGAGGGAGCCAAGTGACTACCTCCAATCAACTTATTTCCTAGTATTACCCAGGAGCTCTGAAGTTCAAAGGAGGTAATGGCTGAAATCACCAAAATGTGTGTGGTCTCAGGATGTTTTTAAAAGAAACATAACAATTACCAGCCTCCTTTCCCTCAAGGTGTTTTCCCCCACACGCCTCCCCCAACAGCTGTTTCCTCAGTTTGAAGCCCCAGGAAATGACTCAGGGAGATCTTATGATATAACCAGGAGGTCTGGCCTCAAAAGATGACAATCTCCCAGGGGCCTCCAAAGATGCCTTGAGCCTGGGGATAGGCTTCCTGCTATCCACAACACCCTTTCCTCAACAGACTACCACCCATGAGACAGTTTCAAAGGGAAGAATGGACATGAATCCAACTACACAAACTTATTTATAAAGCTGAATTAACTCATGTCTGCAAAGTACTTTGAGCAATTTGGATAGACAAATTGTTTAATGTATTAGCTCACCTTTAAGTCAATTTCATAGGATGGGCTAAATAGAGCTTTTATTAGAAAATAATCTTCTCATGAGTTTTTTCCAGCATCTAATATGTATTATCATTGGTGCTTAAGTCAGCTTGTTTTGATGAGACTATGATTTTTCACGTTTTTCATAAATTTTCATTTACTATGTTTTAAGAATGGATTCTGATTTTTGTGCTAAAAAATTATGCCTCGGAACAGACCATATTGTAGTGAATACTTTTAGCCTGAAGGAATCAGTCATATTTTCAACATAAGGTAACCAGATGTCTTAATTATGTATGTGTGTGCATGTTTTAGCAAGTTTTATATTAGAATCCTAGCTCCCTGGATACAGATAGCCCCAATGTCCTCCAGGATCTCTGTCAAAAGAGTGCTTTAGGGGCACAAACACTAAGTCAACTTTAGGTATGCATAGAATATTATAATGTATAAAGTCACCACAGTGGTCAATTACAATCTGGTTACAAGGAAATCTGTTTCTTGCTACTCTAGCTGCTGCTTCAGCTTCAGTAAAGTCAAAATATGGTCTTCTCTCTTGTCTACTAATATGTAACCTGTGAGTTTCACCATATTTGATCATTTATGAATGAGTTGGTTTGGGGGTTGAGAAGCATGGCTTGATAGATTTAGTCTAGCTCTTTTTGGAATCAATGCACTGTACGAGCCAGTATTTAAGAACTCCTGGCTGGTCGCGGTGGCTCCTGCCTATAATCCCAGCACTTTGGGAGGCTGAGGTGGGTGGATCACTTGAGGTCAAGAATTTAAGACCAGCCTGGGCAACATGGCAAAACCTCAGCTCTACAAAAAAATACAAAAATTAGCTGGACATGGTGGCACACATCTGTGGTCTCAGCTACTCTCAGCTACTTGGGAGGCTGAAGTGGGAGGATAAATGAGCCCGGGGAGGTTGAGGCTGCAGTGAACTGTGATTTTTGCCACTGTACTCCAGCCTTGGCAACAGAGTGAGACCTTGTCTTCAAGAAAAAAAAAAAAGTTGGGCCCAGTGGCTCACAGCTGTAATCCCAGCTCTTTCAGAGGCAGGCAGATGGCCCACTTGAGCTCCAGACACCAGCCTCAGCAACATGACGAAACTCCGGCTCTGCAAAAAAAATACAAAAATTAGCCAGGAGTGGTAGCACACACCTGTGGTCACAGCTACTCAGGAGGTCGAGGTGAGAGGACTGCTTGAGCCCAGGAGGCAGCAGTGAGCTGAGATGGTGCTGCTGCACCTCATCTTGGGAGACAAAGCAAGACCATGTCTCAAAACAAACAGAAAAAAAGAACTCCTAATAGGGGTTATGCTAGGGTAGATGTTCACTGCCTTCAGGCCCACCAGGCCAGTAATCGAGGTTATATTTTTTTGTAGCCACTCTTGGTCCTGTTTCTGTATCAGATTTCTTAGTTGCAAACAACAGAATCCCTCTTGCTAGTTTAAGCTAGAAAATAGATTTATTCAAGAGCAGAGTCATCCGCCTATCCATGGTTGTGTTTTTTTGGTTTCCATTGCCTGCAGTCAAATGTGGTTCGAAAATGTTAAGTGAAAAATTTCAGAAATAAATAAATCATAAGTTAAATTGCACACCATTCTGAGTAACATGATGAAATCTCGTGCAGTTCCATCTGGGACATACATCATCAATATCCATACTGTGGGCACTACCCACCTAACTAGTTACTTAGAAGTGTCTGTTCTCCGATTAACTGTTGCAGTTGCTGTGTTCAAGTCACACTTATTTTACTTCATAATGACCCCCAAAGCGTGCAAGAGTAGTGATGCTGACAATTTGGATATGCCAAAGGGAAGCCATAGAGTGCTTCCTTTGAGTGAAAAGGTGAAACTTCTAGACTTAATAAGAAAAGAAAAAAAAACTTACATACTGAGGTTTCTAACATCTATGATAAGAACAAATCTCCTATCTGTGAAATTGGAAGGAAGACAAAGGAAATTCATGCTGGTTTCATTGTCACACCTCAGACTGCAAAAATTATTGCCACCATGTGTGATAAGTGCTTAGTTGAGATGGAAAAGGCATTAAATTTGTGGATAGAAGGCATGGTCAAAAATGTGTTTCATGCTACTTGTGGTTTCAGGCATCTACTGAGCGGCCTTGGAGTATATTCTCCTGGGATAAGCAGATACTACTGTATTATAAAGGTCACATGATCTCCACAGGGGCTGGAGTCCTTAAGCAGAACTGCTTCAGTGGGAACAATGCTGCCACCATTTCTTAGGACAGGCAACACTGATCACATTATTAAGCATTGGATGCAACTGCTCGGAACGCTGCCATTTGATGCTTCTGGAAACTGGGTGTATTGGCTGCAGCCCACATTGTAATGGAGTCCAGGCAGTGCCTGCTTCTTTTGGTCACAAACTTCTGATTCAAACACTGGCATAGTGTGTCTCATTGGTAAAGGTTAGCATTCTGTGTCTGTATCCTTGTACCCTCTGCCTCCCTTAACCTACAAACTCATCTCCTCTTCTGTTTTGAATTGGTTATTCGCAAGGATGAGAGAGACAGACAGACACGGAGACAGACAGAGACAAAGATCATAAAACAAGGAGATCCAATTTCAGAAATTACAACAAAACCATTTTTGCTTCTTTTTTTTTTTTTTTTTTCGAGACGGAGTTTCACTCATGTTACCCAGGCTGGAGTGCAATGGCGCGATCTCGGCTCACCGCAACCTCCGCCTCCTGGGTTCAGGCAATTCTCCTGCCTCAGCCTCCTGAGTAGCTGGGATTACAGGCACACACCACCATGCCCAGCTAATGTTTTTGTATTTTTAGTAGAGACGGGGTTTCACCATGTTGACCAGGATGGTCTCGATCTCTTGACCTCGTGATCCACCCGCCTCAGCCTCCCAAAGTGCTGGGATTACAGGCTTGAGCCACCGCACCTGGCCCATTTTTGCTTCTTTATCATTCCATCAGAAAGGCAATTTTAGATCTTCAAGTGCTTTTTACTGACCATTATAGTTTCAGCTATTACTTCTTATCCTTAGAAAAAACGTGAGGTAGAGAAATTTTCAAGAACGACACCAAAGCTAGAAATCAAAGAAAAATACTGATAACCTTTACTACTTCAGGGAAAAAACATGTCCTTAATATAGCAAGATCTTTTACAAATAAATAAGAAAAATTTTAATACCACAGTAGACAATGATCAGTGGACAAGTAATCTACAAAAGAAGAAAGGCAAATGTTCAACAGTCTTATGAAAAGATACTCAATCTAGCTAATAATTGAAAATGCAAATGAAAATAGCAAGTCATAATTTCCTCCCTTTCAGATTAGTAAACAGACCTAACCCAATTTGGCAGTCCAACCAATGTCAAGGTCCTTTAGTGAACATATTAAAGATGGGTGCTAGCTATACACACTTGCCGTCACAACCTTGTTAGCAGATGGTTTATTGTTATGAAATTAAATATGAGGCTATGTTCTTCAAATTCTCTCAAACATGCAAACATTTATTAGCAAGCAAGAACAAAAGAGCATAAACAGCTTATTCTGTGGCAGATACTCCTCTATTTCTGTTCACATGACTGGCTGGTTTTGTAGCTGTGTCAGAGAAGGAAAGTCTTGTTGATCTGATAGGACCAACAGGGTTCTAGAACTGGAATACTGCTTTAGTTGAATTATATCCACTGTGCTGGATTTATATGATATTTGTGTAAGGGTAGTAAAGCCCGTACAACATTCCTAGCAGGTCACTGCCCTGGAACACCTGTGATCTCGTCAATAAATGTGTTTCTTCTCATTACTATTTTAAGTGCTAAGTCACCATCTCTGAAGGTGTTGGTTCTCAATTAGGGCTGATTAAATGATGTTTAAGTATTTCTAGATACTTCAAATGTAAACTCACGCTCAAACTCCTAACTTCACACAGAATTACCTTGGGCACATGCAGACATGCTGTCAACATAATCTAAAATAAGTGGAAACCGTCATTGGACGTTGGATTTTTTCTGAAATGCAATTTGTCAATATGTATAACAATATCAAGTGAGCATACTCTACAAATTAATGATCCCACCTGTGGCATCTTAGGGAAGTAATTGAACACATCTGTCCATGGATGTGCATGACTGCATTGTTTTGAATAGTGCAAGATTGTAAACAATCAAAAAACTTTTTTTTGGTAGGATAATGACAAAGCAGGGCAACGTTTCTTTGGTGATGGGAGTAGGTTTGGGAATACAAGGGATGAGATGGCAGGATTATGAAGGGCCAGAAGGAAACTTTTCGGGTGATATATTCACTATTTTTGACTGTGGTGATCATTTTATGGGTGTATAGGTATGTTAAAACCTTTCGAGTTGTGTATGTTACATATATGCAGTTTACTGTATGTCAATTATACCATAAAGTTGTTTAAAATAATTCTGTCGGTAGATATTAGATACATAGTAATAATGAAAAGAGTTATTGAACACTTAATATGTGCTGGATATTGTGCTGGTGTTCCACAAATATTGTCTTTCTCTTTTATTTTTTTTTCCCTGCTCTGTCACCCGGGCTGGAATGCAGTGGTCCAATTGCGGCTCACTGCAGTCTCAACCTCCCAGCTCAAGTGATCCCCACACCTCAGCCCCCTGAATAACTGGGACTACAGGCACCTGTTACCGTGCCTGCCTAATTATTTTATTTTTTGTAGAGATGAGGTCTTCCTGTGTTGCCCAGGCTGGACTCAAACCCCTGGGCTCAAGCCATCTACCCACCCGGGCCTCCCAAAGTGCTGGGATTACAGGTGTGAGCTACCATGGCTACCAATATTGTCTCTTTTGAGTCTCACTCGAACCCTTTGATTTTCATTAGTTACCCCTGTTTCTCACAGATGAGAAAACTGAGGTTTGAAGAACTTATATGATCTGCCCAAAGTCACACAGTTAGAAAGTGGCTAGAGTAGGAGTCAACAAACAACAGGCCACTTTGTCAAATCCAGCCTGCCACTTGTTTTTGTAAATAAAGTTGGATGAACGTGGTGGCTCACACCTGTAATCCCAGCACTTTGGGAGGCAGATTTCGGAGGATCACTTGAGACCAGGAATTTGAGAGGAGCCTGGGCAACAGGGAAAAAACCCTGCCTCTGCAAAATACACAAAAATTAGGCAGGCATGGTGACGCACACTTTTAGTCCCAGCTACTTGGGAGGTTGAGGTGGAAGGATTGCTTGAGCCAGGGAGGTCAAGGCTGTAGTGAGCTGTGATTGTGCCACTGCACTCCAGCCTGAGCAACAGAGCAAGAATCTGTCTCTAAAAATAAACAAATACTTTTTATTGGAACGTGGCCATGCACGTTTGTTTACATATTGTATATGTCTGCTATGACATATATCAACACATCGACAGAGTTTGTAATGGAAACTGTGTAGCCCATGTCATGGTTAATTATGTGTCAACTTGGCCAGGCCTCAGTACTCATTAAGTTAAATATTATTCTACATGTTTCTGTGAAGATATTTTTTAGAGGGTACTAACGTTTAAATCAGTGGACTTTGAGTAAAGCAGATTGTCCTCCACAGAGTGGGTAGACCTCCTCCAATCAGTTTAACATCTTAAGGGAAAAAGACTGCCCTCCCAGAGAAAGAACAGCGCAAGTGGTAAACCTTGGTGGCTTTCCCACGGGGTTAAGTCTGCAGGGATCTAGAATGAAAGAGCCGTGGGGGGTTGGCAACTTCCACCTAGATTTCAAAGGATGTATCTGAAAGCCTGGAAGTCTAGGCAGAAGCTTGCAACAGAGGCAGGCCCACCACGGAGAGTACACATGAGGGCAACACCTAGGAGAGCTGAGAGAGTAGAGCTGATGTGGGGAGCCCAGAATTACAGAGCCACTGGCAGTGTGCCACCGCAGCCTAGAAAAATTCTTGCATTCAACTTCAACCTGAGAGAGCAGCCACATGGGCTGCATCCAGCAAAGCCATGGGGACAGGGCTGTTCAAGGCCTTGGGATCCCAACTTTTGTCCCAGTGTGCCCAGGAAGCAGAACATGCACTGAAAGATTATTTTGGAGCTTTAAGG
>NW_016107523.1:3097293-3143801 GCF_001604975.1 Cebus imitator | reverse complement strand
ATACATACAACTTCTATTTTTCATAGAAGTAAATAACTTGGTTTTTATTTTATTTTATAGGCTTATAACTAGAAGGAACTTGCCTTGAGTTTCAGATTAAACTTTGGACTTTGGATTTTTAAATTGGTTCTGGACAAACTAAGACTTTGGGACCATTTGGATGGAATGATTGTATGTTGCATATGAGAAGAACATGAGTTTTGGGGGACCAAGGATGACATGCTGTGGTGTCAATATGATTTGTCCCCACCAACACTGATGTTGAAATTTGATCCCCAATGTGACAGTGTTGGGAAGTGTGGCCTAGTGGGAGGTGTTTGGGTTATGGAGGTGGATCCCTCATGAAATAGCTTGTTGCTGTTTTCATGGTAATGAGTTATCACTCTCATGAGACTGAATTAGTTTTTGCAGGAACACATCAGTTCCCTTGAGAGTAGATCGTTATAAACCCAGGACAACTCTGAGGGTATGCTCTCTTTGCACATGTCTACTTCCTGTTTGACCTCAATCATGTTGTGATGCAGCACAAAAGCCCTTACTAGAAACCAGGGCCATTGCCCTTGAACTTGTAAGCCTGAAGAACCATGAGCTAAATAAACCTGTTTTCTTATAAATTACTCAGTCTCAGGTATTTTTATAGTAACACAATAGACTAAGACACAAACAATATGTGTTACTTTAGAAACAGTTCAGAATGCATTGTTAAAGCAGGCTACACCTTCAATTCTGTTCTGATCATATTTCTCTTAGAAAAAGTATGCATGGGGAAAGTTGTGGAAACATATACACTGAATATGTTACCAGCAGTTTTCACCAGGCATTGGATTATGGGTGATTTTTACTTTTCCTTTGTAAGTCCATGTATTTTTTGTCTATTTCACATTAAGCATATACATGGAAGGAGAAAAAGAAATATTTATTTTGAAAATAGCGAATGATTTTCTCTTTTATACTGCCCCCATGTCAAAATGTCCAGGTCAATATGGCTCCATAAAAATGTCCTTGATGACAAAACAGCGGCAGCCATGTAAGTAGTTAAAGCCTTCTCCTTTGTGTCTTGCTAGTTCAGTTTCCATGCAGCAGGCAATCTGAATGGTCTTTCAAAGGCACCCATCTGGTCTTGTTACTCATGTGCTTAAATTTTTTTTCAGTATGTTCCTGTTTAAGGCTCAACTTGTTGTCGGCATGGCACACAGCGCTTTCTGAGAACTGCTTCCCCCTTTCTTAGTCCACCAAGAACTAGGAGTTCTTCCCATCCTGTTCTAGCCACACCAATCTATCTGCAGTTCCTGAAAGGGCCCTGTTACTTATTTCAGTCAGATTAGAGATCATTATTGCCACTGAGAGAAATAACTAGATCTAATCTTTGCTGTGTGTGTGTGTGTGTGTGTGTGTGTGTGTGTGTGTGCGCGCGCGCGCCTATAATGGTGCCTGCCACAGATGGGAAAAATATTTTGTGGATGAAAGATGAATAAATGTTTGGAGTGCAGAGCCTCTGTTAGGACTACTAATGAGTTTTCACTGGCTAGAGATGTGCCATTGAAGTCTTGGAGCTGCTACTCTATGAACGTTGTTCTTCAGTTGCATTTTGAGTTGGGTTGACTAGAGAAGCTAATAATAATATATAACCTAATTTGAATACAAAAGTGTATTTTAAGTTCATTTTCTTTATGTCAAGACTGGCTAGATGTTTGCTAATACATTTCCTTTACCTGAGCAGCCAGAAAGACTGTATTTCTTAGCCTTCCTTGAAGTTAGATTGGGAAATTGTGATTGAATTCTGGCTGATGAGAATTTGAACAGATAGGATCTGTCCCTTCCACAAGTCTGCCTTCTGTATATTCTCATTTCTGATCCATGTGGCTGGACTTGAAGGCCTCCAAAATGGTGGATTTGTAAGAATGAAGAAGCCCGGCTTCTGGTCAGTGAAGTGGTTGATAAATAATACTTTGTTGGGTTTACTGACTGAGATTTTGTGGTCTACTTGTTATTGTGGCAAAATCTAACCTCTCCTAACTGCATCATATTCCCAAGAAACGATTGTAGCTCTACTTAGTTTTGAGTTGGGCAGAACTTACATGGTCACTTTAATTTGACACTTCAGAATGCATATTCGATATGCAGATAAGCATATTTCCTTATTCAGCTTCTTCATTTTGAATTTTCCAAATGATTTGAAAGAGAAATATGGAGTAAGATAATGACTATTCAGTAGAAAGCAAAAAATAGTACAGAACACAAATAACTCACAATTAGCATAACAATTCTTACTATAAATATGAATCTTTCATTTCTTCTCTATTTTTTCATAGTTTAGAAATCTGCTATGTTTAATAGGAAGTTACAAATATGCTGCCTTTTTGATGAAGAAGGGTTGTACAAATCTGTCAAACACGCAAATATGTGCTTACTTTATTGATTAATTTATGTAACAATTCCAGCAAAAGCTGACTAGGATCTACTACGTCTGTTTTGTTGTGCAGCAATGCTCTTTGTGGTTGGTACTCAGATGGGGATGTTGGTGGACTCAGGCTGCTGTAGTAATGCATGTCTATTAAATAATCTTTGCTAAATGTGGCCAGAAATGTGGAATTTTTTTATTGGCAATTATAATCGTGGACTGGTTGTAACTTTATTAGACATCTGGCTGCCAACTCCATATAGTATCTTTTCATGACCATTGTACGCTGCGGGGAGTGTTAATTTACTCTGAAGACCTGGTTAATTGGAAAGGTCTTTTCCAAACAAAACACATGAAGGAATATTAACATAATGCTTGCAAACGTAATTATTTGATTCAGTGTAGGGATTTTCTCTTTTAAAATTTCGCCCAGTTTCTTCTTAATTGATTAGGACACACTTTTTGTGCTACTGCTTTAGCTTGTGTGAGTCATATATCGTGACCTATGGCAGATATTTCTCACCTGTCTCCTCTAGCAGACGGTGAGGTACAAAACAGGACACACAGATCCCCTTTTAATATCCTAAGTGCCTGGTGTGAAGTAGAAACTGAGTGAATGCTTATTTAATGAATATTGACACTGTTGTTTAGACTGTTGTGCTTTTAGAATTAGAAAAGCCACTTAAAAATACCTATTTTACAGTTACATTTTTGGTGGCTTGGATATATCACACACATATAAACAGATTGGGTTTTGTATCACTATACCGGTTTTAGAATCATGGTACCATTTTAGGGTGCCAAAAATTTTTAAGAGAAACGTGGTAGGAGGGTAGTGTGTTGAGGAAAGACTTAAGGAAGAATCTGTCATCACTTTAAAGGCTCAGGTTTTGACCTGTGTTTAAGTAAAATGCCAGAATGGGGCATGGGTGCTACCTGTTGTGTGACATGGAGCAGAAGGTCCTATCATATGTGAAAAGGCCAGGCTTAGACAAGCCATTCAGTCAAACAGGACAGCAAAACATATGCCAAAGAATCAGAGGGCATGGTGGCTTATGCCTGTAATCCCAGCACTTTGAAAGGCCAAGTCGGGCAGATCACCTGAGGTCAGGAGTTCGAGATCAGCTTGGCCAACATGGTGAAACCACATCTCTACTCTAAATACAAAAATTAGCTGGGTGCAGTGGTGGATGCCTGTAACCCTACTCAGGAGGCCGAAGCAGGAGGATCGCTTGAACCCGGGAGGTGGAGGTTGCAGTGAGCTGAGATTGCACCATTGCACTCCAGCCTGGGCGACAGAGTGAGACTCTGTCTCAAATAAATAAATAAATAAATAAATAAATAAAATGATCAGAGGAAGGAAAGGTTGGTAATAAAGCCATTTTACATTCTTGTGTTAGCTTTTACCTTGCCCACTTTGCTATCATATAGGACCAGACTTGAAGGAGAACCTGTCTTTCTATAGCAGCTTCCAGAGGAAGATGAATACACTGCATTCAGAATTTAGCCAGAGTGGTTGTTATTGAATTCTTTCTTGTATAGCATCCCAAATTCTCCAAGCTATGATTTAAACTCCTTTTCTTTGATTCTCTCCTCAGTAGAAATGGAGAACAACTGGTCATCACCTTCAATGTAAGATATTAAATCACCTCTCAGTTTTATTTTTTTTCCCCTTGTATAGGAAATTTCAGTTCTCTTATTTATTTCTTTTACGGTCTTATTTCTTAAACGGCCATGTCTCTGACTCTCTACTGGAATGTCCCTGAGCTGTCTTATTCATCCTGGAGTTCTGAACACCACCCATAAAAAGAACATGACTAATGCCTAGGAAGGAAAAGTTAGAATATGAAATCCCCAAGTGTTACGTTTCTTGTGTACTTTATTGTCTCCTCCCTAGTTCAGCCATTCACTCTGGAAATGTTCTTTGTGCCAGGAGTCCTAGGTGCTCTGGACTGTAATGTAGTGAGCAAGCTAACCCCAATCCCTATCATCACAAATGTCACATTCTAGTCAGAGGAGACAGATGATACACAAAATGTACAAGTAAAGAATCATGGTGTGCCGGCTGCTAATAAATGTGGTGTAGAATAATAGAGCTAGCACTGGGAAAAGTAGCGCTGGGAGTTACATTTCTAAATACTGGCTAGGAGACGTCTGACTGAGAAGGTATTTTGAGCAAAGACTTCAAGGAAATGAGGAAACTGGCAGCTAGGGTAGAGCATGCTGGGTGGAGAAAGCAAACATGAAGACTTTGAGGTCAGAACTGGCTGGTGTGTTTGAGAAAGCGCCAGGGAGATGGATGGAGCAGAGGAAGGAGAGGAAAGGGAGCAAGGAGGAAGACAGACAGGTGTGGGTCAGATGGTATAGGAACCCCTTAAACTCTAGAAGAACTTTGGTTTTTATTTTGGGATGGGAAGCCATTGGCTGATTTTAAGCCAACAAGTGGCAAGATCTTATTATGCCTTACCAGTATCACCCTGGCTGTTGTGTTGAGGATAGACTGAAGGAAGGAAGGGTAGAAGCTGGGAGGCCAGCTAAATGCTATTGTGATGATTTGACCGCAGAATGGTGATGATACCTTGGACCATGCAGTGGAAGTAGAGATGAAGACAAGTGGCCAGGTTGTAATCTGTTTTAAAGGGAGAGCCAGTTGAGTTTGCTGATGCGATGGTTGTGGGTAGCAAAGAAAAGGGCTCAAGAGTAAGTAAGGTTTTTTACCTGAGCAACTGGAAGGCTAGGCTTGCCATTAATGGCTTGGGGAGAGGACATTTTAGATAGTGATGGCAGGTGGTGGCAGTGGGTTGATCAAGATCTTGCTCTTAGATATGTCAAGTTAGAGAAGACTATTGTACGTTTCAGTGGAGTTGCTGAGGAAGCTGCCGGATTTACAAGTCTGGAGTTTATGGGTGAAGTCCTGGCTAGAGCTGCAAATCGTGGCGTCATCATCATGTAGAAGGTATTTGTAGCCCTGAGACTGAATGAGACTACCAAGGTAGAAAGTGTAAACATAAAAGAAAATAGGTCCAGGAAATGAGACGTAGGGCATACCAACGTTAAGAGATTGGGGAATAGACTGTAAAAAAATGTAAGCACACATGCGTAAACATTACACATAAGCATTTTGGTGGAAGCAACCACGAGTGAGTAAATTTTGGAAAAGCAGGCTGTTTCGACTTAGGATGGAGGAAGGAAAGGATGCTGATGTGTGGAACATGACTCTTGTCATGAAACCTTGAACAAGAAGGCAGCAGTAAGCTGGATGTGGCTCAGCTACTCAGGAGGCTGAGGCAGGAGAAGGAGGATCGCTTGAGCCTAGGAGTTGGAGTTCAGCCCCGGCAACATAGTGAGACTTCCTCTCTAATTTTTTTTTTAAAGCAGACCAACTTTTAGCAACAGTGTATTGTATATTTAAAAGTAGCTAAGTGAGAACTTGAAATGTTTCCAACACATATAAATGATTAATACTTAAGGTTATGTATGGGCACACCAAATACCCTGACTTGATCATTACACACTCTGTGCATGTAACAAAATCTCACATGTATCCCCATAAAGATGTAAAATATTATGTATCATTGTTTTGCTTTGTTTTAAAAACTATGCAGCAGTGAGTGAGGAAGGCTAGACTCGCAGTTCCAAGAAGTTGGAAGGGGCAGTCTGGCTGTAGTAAGCAGCAGGAAGGGGAGAGTGGTAGAATGGCTTAGGTTACTCTTCTCTTGTTTCAGAACTCTTACTTCTCAATGAAACAATCAGCAATGCTTTAGACCGGATTCCCGTGAAGCAGCCTTTGAGATGGAATACTCTCTGCGTAAGGTTTACTGGGGGCGGGGGTGCCCATAACAGATACCTGAAGAAAGTGAGAAGGCAGGAAGGGCAGAGGAGAAGCTAAGCTGTGAAGTGATGACAACTAAGGCCTTGGATGGATTCCATGCTGTGCTCCAGAGCTGGGATGGCCCTTCAGAATTGTCCCAAATTGAGGCAAGGGGACGGGTTTTTGTTTCTCTGCATCAGCCAGTATTGGCCCAGGAGATTTCCTTGTGACGGGTGGTGTTACCTTGGGCAAGATAGTTCTCTGTCCTGACAGTTGGGTGTCCCGAGAGGGACACAGCTGTGAGCCATCAGCGGCTGATAGTCCCAGAAGCAAGGGTATGGATGCCCTGTCTCTGAAGACAAGAGGGGATGTGGCTGGGGTATAAGCTCAGAATGGACCAAGAGTCCAGATGTTACATTTAAATGAATGCAAATGAATGGGGATAGTTTATTTCTCTACTGTCAAAAAATGCTTCTTTATTTGCTGCCTTTTATCCAATGGTCAACATTTTCAGCTAGGGTAATATCATCAAATTGCTTTAGCTAAGTGACTGGAGGGATGGACAAAATAGGAAAAGTATGCAAGAACTAATGCCATTAAAATATCTCTAAGAGCTGGAGTTTGCCAGTTAGGGAGTGTGTGAAAAGAATACAGCCTGTATTCAGGCAGTAAAGAGAATCAGCAATTTTCTACTGCTTCCCTAGGAGGCATTTGGAAATGTATTGAGTCGGGTTTGTCATCACAATGAATGGGAGAACTGCAAAGTGAGAGACAGTTGTGCCTATGAAGAATTGTCCCAATATAAATACCAACAGCACTGCTATTGAGAAACACTGTTTGAAAGACATTAGGTACCTACTAACCAGGGCAATTTTGAGAGTGAAAGGGTGCTATTAATAATGATGTCAGGGCATAGCCATGAATGAAGCAGGTAAACTAGTAATTCGTGGAGTTCTAGTATAGGAGCTTGCAGCTACCCACACAGGTATAAAGGGGCAAATCAAACCCAGGAACCCAGGGTGTGAAATCAATCCTATCTGGAAAGTATAGGCTTGGAGTCCCCCAACTGTTGCATTGACTTTAAAAAGGGATTGAGTGCTTATCTTTCTGTGGCATAAAAAGGGTTACTCAGTCCAGTCACAAATTTTTGGCTGATAAAAATTGTCAGCATGCCCAGGATGCTTAATTTTAGTATAGATGGGAATTGTTGAACCAGTAACCTCAACTCTTTGTTGTGATGATAAAAGTATTATCTTAGTGCAGAGTTTCCCTAATGTTTTCATGTTGTGGCGCACAGATAAATTTATTATTAATTGAAGGGCATCCTTGATTAACTACAGGAGGCTGAAGGCTATAGACCTCATGTGGCCACCCTCAAAACTCTGAGATTCAAAGACTTTAGCACTCCTGGGTCACATTTTAACACACACCTTATCAAATAAGTCTTGAAAGCCTAGGAAGTTTTAAAATGAAACAAAGAGATGGTGGCGTAAACCTAACCCTTGATTTTAATACTTTCATGTTAAATTTAGGCACAATCTGTGTTTGTTGAAAGTGCTTAAGATGCTCGTGGCAATTTGACATATTAGCAAATTGGAGAGAAGAGTCTTAGGTTCCAGTGTAAAATGTGTCATTTTACACCTGTGATTTCAAAATGAATAAAAAGGATGGACTGAGCTCATACAGTATATGCTATTGGAATGTTTCCGAGGACTTGAGATTCACGATATTTATATGTTTAATTTGTCTCGACATATGTGAGTGAGGTATGGGGGAGAGCTGTTGGTGGGCATTGGTCTTCCCTGTGAGACACTAGATAGGCTTGACAATAAAGCACATTAAGTGTATAAATACAGTTTAGAACAAAAAAAATCAGACTACTCAACATGGCTAAATCTGCTCACTAAAAGTGACAGTGATTACTTTACACAAATTGTCTACATTTATACATCTAAAAATGAAATTTCTGAGTTGAACCTAAAGATTTAAGAAAAATTAGGTTTTAAAATGTATGCCAAATGGAGAAACCTGGCAGACACCACCTTTACCAAATGATCAGTGTTAACAGCACCAAGAAGGGGAATATGCCTCCTGGTAGCATATGCTGAGGACACATCATCGTTTGTTTAGTACTCCTGACAAAAATGCATACCTTGAATCTAAACCATGAGGACACATCAGACAAACCCAAATTGATGCACATCCTACAAAGTAACTGTCTTGTACTCTTAAAAATGTCAAGGTCTTTAAAGACAAAGAAAGGCAGACACTGTTCTGGATCAAAGGAGATTAAAGAGATATGACAACAAAATGTCATGAAATCATGAATTAGATGCCAGACTAGGGAAACATATATAACGATAAAAGACATCATTGGCACAATTGACGATAATATTTCATTGAATAAGGACTCTGGTAGATGATAGCTATAATTTTTTTTGCGGGGAGTGGGGAGGATGGAGTTTCACTCTTGTTGTCCAGGCTGGAGTGCAGTGGCATGATCTCAGCTCACTACAATCTCTGCCTCCTGGGTTCAAGCGATTCTCTTGCTTCAACCTCCGGAATAGCTGGGATTACAGGCATGCGCCACCACGCCGGGCTAATTTTGTATTTTTAGTAGAGACAGGGTTTTTCCATGTTGGCCAGGCTGGTCTCGAACTCCTGACCTCGGCCTCCCAAAGTGCTGGGATTGCAGGCGTGAGCCACCACACACGGCCGCTAATTTTTTATTTTGATAATTGTACTATGGTTATACAAGAGAATGTCCTAGACATTATGAAATGTACATGATGTATTTAAGTGTAAGGAGGCATGATGTGTACAACTTATTCTTAAAATGGCTCAGACAAAAATACAAATCTATCATCTATTCATTGAGAGAACAATAAAGTAAATGAGGCAATATGTAAGCAATTCATTAACCTGGGTAAAGGGCATATGTGGGTTCTTCGTACCTGCAACTTGTAATTTTTCCTGTTTGAATTATTTCAAAATAAAAAGTTATGGAAGAGCTAAAATCCTTAGTGTATATAAAATATACACACGTGCATACACACATGGGTATGTACATATAACATTTATGTCTCAAGTTACTGTAGATAACCTTTTCTGTACACAAAAGCTACTCTCAAACATCCCCAAACTTTACACACTCACACAGTATTACTTATTATGGAATGTCTGGCATGTTGCCACTCTCATGTTGTCAAATAAGTCCATGAGATTACAGTACACTGATGTGCAAGGGGCACTGAAGAACATGTTTAGAGCTCCTACTGCAATGGCTTTGCTACTGTGGGAAGGGATTTGTGTCCTTCCTACACTTAATTTGAAGACAAAGTCTTTGCAAGGGTGCCAGTGCCTGCCTTTGTATTCATTCCACCATTAGAGCATTACAAATTCAGGGAAATCCCATCGCAGCTCTACAGAACATATCCATTAGTCTTAGTGCTTTCTTCCAAACACACATTTTGCTTGCCAGTGCATAATCTGTGCCAGCTCGACCCATTTTAATTTTTAACTGAATTAATTCTGTCTCCTCTCGTGTGTGCCAAGGATGAAATGGAAAACCAAATGCCCTCCTTAGAGTCATCCACACATGGTTGTCTTAGACACAGTGAAGGGTTGAAGATTCCTTAGTTACCTCCTCAAGTGTCAACAAAACAGGCAGTCTGGGTGTTTCAAACAAAGGCATGGAAGAGCTAAAATCTTGAATGTATATAAAATACACATATGTGCATACACATATATGTACATATGCTAACACTGATCATTTGGTAAAGGTGGTGTCTGTTCGGGTAATGGTGGGAAGGATAAATGATTTGTTTCTTTAGGATGAAAATTTTTCTTGGTATATGTGGATGTCAAGGGCAGTGTTTCCATGTGCTAGTCATTTAGGGTCAGTATCATCACCCTACTTTGAAAAAATTAGCAAGTGATTCACAGCAGAGATGCCACATCCACTAGCGTCATTTCTCATGAGATGGATCATCTCCTATTATTCCCAAAATCACTAGGATAGGTTGCACCTAGTGGACTCGTGTTATTCCTTTGGCCCACCAGCATCTGAAAACTGTTAGGGGAACCCCCCAACCATGAACCTTGAAAACAGATAATGATAGTCTCTCCCTAGAAGAGCCAACATTGCTACCCACTTTCTCAGACTCCTTTGCAGCTAGGGCAAGAAAAAGAGCAGGGCAGGAGCAAAGGAGAGGGTCTCCCCATGGTGGTGATTGACTATAGTAAGGGGTCTTCCCCAGAAACAGTTCTGAGACATCATTTTAGGTGTCTCTTACTACTCATGCATCCTCTTAGGTCTGGTACCATAAAAAGGAATAGAAGTGATGTGAAATTCTCTTAAGAAGCAAAGTATGAATTGCAAACTGACTTAATTCATTTACTTGTCATTAAAACAAAAACCTAACACTATGCCTATCACTGCACAAAATGTATCTCGCAAGCTACAAATGCTTACCCCCTTTGACCCAGCAATCTTACTTCTAGGAAGTATCCCACAGATTCATTTGTGCACAAATGAAATGATGTCATGAGGAATGTACAATATTGTTTGTTATAGCAAAAGACTGAAAACAAACTGCATACCCCACCAAAGGGAACTGCTTAAATAAAATACCCTATGAACATACAATGAAATATTATACAGCTATAAAAAAGAATGAGAAATCATTTTGTATATTTAAATGAAAAGATTTCTTGAGTCCATATTTAAGTTTAAACAAGCAAGGTGCATAACTAGGTGCAGAGAATGCTATATGCTGTGAAATAAAAGAAAAAAATAGAAACAATATATTTTAATTGCTTAAATGATAATAAAGACACTTTGGAAGACTAAGAAATTAAGAATCTGTACTCATAGGGCAATGAGAATATGGGGGGGATTGGGAGTCTTTTCACTGTTTTTCTATAGTTTTTCAATCATATGAATGTATTACCTATTTAAAAGGTAAATAAGTTAAAAACAAAGTGCAGTCCAATCAACACTTTTTTGTAACATAACTGCGTGCTTTATTGAGATACACAGTAAAGCAGTACTATAATACAATAGTAAGGCATATATTTGGTGAAGTCTGATATGTTGTGAAAATGCAGTAAGACTGAAGTTTAAAAAAATAATTAGTAAATGTTACAGTGTTGGTGTTAAAACACAATATATAATGATACTCAAGTAAGAACTCAGTACCTGAAAACAATGACAAAACATGCCATGTGGTGTTTATGCTTCAGTTACATTGATTATGATTTACTGTTTAATACTTGGTGGTTATAAAGAACACAACACGAAATAATGTCCAAATTATGCTTAAAATGCAGCAATAAAGCTCTCAATTTTTATTCAAATATTATGACAGACTCACTCCAGAACTAATGTCTAAAAGAAAAAACAAAAAGATTAAAACAAAATTATGCACTCTATTTACCTCTGATTTTAGAATGAAACTTAAACTTCTTAGTAGGATGTAAAGTAACCCCTTGTTTTAAATCGTAGTTTAAAAATCCTTGGGTAAAGAAAGGGTCCAGTGTCACACAAGAAAAAATGCAAGAGAAAAACCAAATCTTCATGTAATTTGTTACCTTAGAGCTTTGGGTTTTCTTTTGAAAATTAAAAGGAAGAAGAAAATGGAGAAAAAGGTTCACGCAATAGACAAGAGGTGAAGCTGTGAACTCAGGTGTGCACAATTATCAGGAACAGCCCAAAACCAAAGTGAGGTAGAAATAGCATGAGAAGCCGTGTTTGATGTTAATTATTATTAATAAAATAATGGACAAAACCCACTCTCCAAAAGTTAATTACACTTGATGTCAGAGGTAACAGATTTGCAAAATTATAGGTCACACGGTGATTTCTACTGAATGAATGATTTAAAAATCAAAGAGGAAGAAAATGGCATGAAAGAGTAAAGCTTTTTCCTACCAGTCCTTAGCTTTTCCTCTTGAGCTTTTCTCCTCTTTTTGAACAATTTTTGTTTGCTTATATATTTATCCTGTCTAATCTACCAAGAAGGGTTTGGAGTAGCTTTTACTTTTCTAACATTTGAATCGGTTTGCCTTCTTACTTACAAAACTGTGTGGAATTACTTGCAGAGAAATGCAAAGGAGGGAAACACGTTCATGGGCTTCTGGGTTGATACTTGTCCATATTACAAATGTGATGTCTTACAACTTTTCCCAAAGTTTATTTTAAATTATGTCTTGCAGCATTTAAAAACTCATCATAATGTGAAAATAAATCAGAAAAAAGCAACAAAAACAAAACCACCCACTTCCTTTTGACTGTGAGGAGAGGGCATCATAATTTAGTTGTAAGTGTAGAGAACTTTATGTGCTATGAGCAATCATCCAATCCTTCAAGAGTGGCCTGCTCCTTCACAGGGATAGGCTGGGAATCCATAGCCCTCCAGCTCTATCATCGTTCTACTACTGCTTGGGAGTTAAAAATACCTTCTGATGCTCAGAAGGTCAAAATACCTAGTGATTTCCACTGAAGCATCATTAAATCTAAATCGTGGCACTGCCAGCAGCAGGAAGCTGAATAGATCAACCAACAGATTACTCTGATATAGTAAGTCCTGGGTATTCATTCACATGTTCCTTTTAAAAAAATTCAGTGCTCCAGTTGTCAGTGGAAAGTTTTTAAAATGAGAAACATCTGGAGCTGTAGTCAGTGTTTCAGTGCCGTAGTTTCCTCCTGGCTTCAGGCTCCAGGGAAAATCCATTCTAAACCAAGCAGGTAAGCCTGGATGACTAGAAGCAATTTGTATTAGGAAGTGACATGAACATCAAAAAAAATGGAAAAAGTCTATAGAAATTCATATCTATCTATATAACTATAGTATTGATATACTTATATAGATACATAAAATGAAAACTCACAGCCGGCCCCACTCAGTTGACAATTCCCAAATGGGCAGTGTGAAGTAGTCATTTGGTGGTGTTAGAGGAAGTCCTATCTTTGATATGCAAAAAAGGAAAAAGCCATGAATTTCATATGGATATCACGCCAAAAGGATGCAAAACAATGCGCTGCCTCAAAGTTGTGTGTTTGTGTGTGTTTGTGTGTGTGTGTGTGTGTGTGTGTGTGTGTTTTTAGGGGTTTTTATAAACAACTTTTTTATAAAGCACACTTTAGTTTACAATCTTTCTTTATAACTGTTACAAATTTTTAAACAACCCAAAATGCGTTCCATATAAAGAAATGGCAAGTTATTTAGCTATCAAGATTTTACATGTAGTTTTCTTATAACTTTTTTGTACAATTGCATAGACGTGTAAAACCTGCCATTGTTAACAAAACAATAACAGACTTAGAAACTACTGAAATCTACAGTATAGTACCACTACCCTTCACAAAAATATAGATTTATTTCTTGTAAACTCTTACTGTCTAATCCTCTTTGTTGTATGAATATTATAAAAACCATGCGGGAATCAGGACTTGTAAAACATTTATTCTGCTCCTTCTTCATCTGTCATGACTGATACTAAGGACTCCATCGCTCTGCCTAAATCGTCCGCCATGTGGAAAAGGCTTCCTACATTGTGTCCTGGAAAACAAAGAGAAAGAAAGACTTTACAAAAGGTGCAGATAGCAACACTTTGCTTCTTTGCCATTTGGGAAATCATTCCCCATTTCTGGGTGAAGACAACACAAAAGCTGCATCGAAGGTATACACAACGAGGTTTGATTTTCACCAGTTTCCAGGAAGAAGCAAAGCCTTGTTAATGAAGCCATTACACATTGTTAGTATCAGCTTAATGTTGGATCAGGCTACTGGTGTTTAAATGGAAAAATGTCAAGCTACACTCACGTTCCCAATGTAAATATGTATCAAAAGAATTCCATAGATAAGCACAAGATTTCTCTCGGAACAGGAATATTCCATGATGGGATACATCTTTTCCACCTTGGCTATGACTGATTACTTACACTCTACTTGTACTAACAAACCACCATCACCCCCTCCATCACCCTCACAACTACCACTACCATCACCACCATTATCACTAATATCACCACCACTGTCACCATTATCACTGCCACCATCACCACCACATGAAATGTTCATTTCAAACCTGTTTCAAACGGTTGGCTTGCTTCTGAGGCTGTGGTGGAGGTGGCTATTTTCTCTCTGCTTTTACTTGGGTTGAAAATTAAACTCTTAAATTGACCTTTTGATGCACTGTTGACATTTGAATTAGGAAACCTCAATAAAAATTACTTTCCATTCCAAATTACTCTGCAGCCTAATTATAATGTGACCCACGTGTATTGTATGCATTTGGGTGCTCTGTGAATCCATCTGAGATCTCCTCCTAAATGAGGGTTAACTATCAGAATAGCCTTTTAGTAATAATGCAGCATGACCTAGCAGGCATCTCCCAGAATGGAGAAAAAAGAACAGCACAATATCCCTGGGTACTTTGCAGCAAAATTCAGATTTGGAGTAAGATAATCTGAGACATACTTCATGGCTTGCCTTTTCATCTATGTTCCATATTTTTATATGGCTAATTTTAATTATTGCACATTGGTAAATCCTTCCACTATGCAAGTACTGCCTTTGGAACTGAAATGCTTTTCTAGGAGATTACTCCTTTGCCATGTATCACCTTTACAGATTCCCATAATAATTATTAAAATCCCAATAAAAAAGACTAGGGAGAATATTCTGTTCTAATATTTCTTTCAAGAGAGATATCTTCTCTACAAAATATGGGAGGATCTGAAGAGGATTCATGGGCAGGCACTTAAACAGTGATGGCACCAGATCACCTTAAGACTTGCTGAAAGTTTAATGTCATTCACACATTTCTATTAAGCTGACCAAGTTTGTATAGCTTTTTGAGCTTTATTAGTACAAATACTTTCATTGAGAATTAATTGTATTTTAGAAAATCAATCACTTTGGATTTGGTTGAGACTGCAAGTATAAAAACTTCTTAACAAAGCATATGCACTATTCATAAAGTGGGCCAATAGTTTGGCAGCCCTCAGTGAAAAACTGAAATCATTTTTGGCTTTCTGTGCCATAGAAACCACAGGAAGACACAGCAGGGCCTTTGCTGTTCCTTAGAGCTCAGAGGACAAATATAACTGCTGCTACCAAGTTGGAGGGCTTCCCTCATATCTATTTTTGACTGGCCAGCATCCCTGGGAAATCTGCATAATTATTCATGCATAAATTGAAAATACATGGACTAAGTGCAAATTTTTATTTACTAGCAATCTTGATGGTTATTAACAAAATCAGTAAAAAGAAAGCCCAAGACCTTTACAACCTGATACCTGAATGTAGTTCAAACTATTTCTTATGACCCACATGTGACTATATATAGTTCACCTAGTAGCTAGAACATGTATTACAAAACATAAAAGAGGGGGGAAAACTCATTTTTCTTGTCAGCTTATTGATAATCAAAAAGTGTCTTTTTAGGCTGTGTTCTAGGGGGATGTAGATGGCAATTCAAAATGTGATAAATAAATGCATTTATAGATTATATCGCCAAGTGGTGCTTCTATTCCTTGAAATGGTGTTCAGTTACTACCTGGAAGGAAAATTCTTGAGTCTCTCAAGAGGCATAAGTTCTAGGGGTATCTGCTATATAAAAATTAGCCAGGGAAAACAGGGGTTCATTATTCTTAATGTGCCATGCTCACTCCCACAAAATGCTGGGTGGCCTTTAATGGTTTAAATGGCTGCATTTGCACAAATGACCTTGCGGCCATCTTTGTGCTATAAAAAGGAAGAACTTTCAGAGTCACCTCATCATCTACATTACGCCTTTGGTTACTTCCTTTACAAATACCTGCTCTACCAGAATAATTATTCTAATTTTTTCATGGAGTTTTTCATTAGATCCAGAAAAAAGAAGTCGATCTCTTTGACAAAATAATGCCCCAAAGAATCATACTTTAATCCACTGGGGGAGGGTAAGACTGCACAGTGACATGAATATAGAAAGTAGTTTGTATTCTAGTTCTATTATCCATGTGTGTAAGGCAGAGAGCATTAGTGAGGTTATTAATTTTACCTAACAGATTTTTCTAAAGTCAAAATTACAATCTCATACTATAAAGTATGAGAGGTACTGAAAAGCAGCCAGGACTCAGGCATTTGCAATCACCTTCAGGCACAAGGTGACAGAAAACGATGTCTATAGAAAGTATTAATTTAATCCATTCTTAAGCAAGGATTATTGAATACAAAGGCACTATGCCTTGAACATTAGGGTAGTTGTATGTTTTTCCACGTTGGTGCTAACTGCAACACATTTAGTCTCACATGCCACCACTGCCTGAGGGAATTGTTTTCCACAGCAATTGGAATTGAGACTTTCTGGCAAAGATCCAAGACCTCAATAGCAATCTGGTGCTCTATTTTTTTAAAAATACAATTCCCAAATAAATTGTTCACATTCAATTGGCCAAAGCAAAGCCAGAATACTACAGTGAAATTTGCTTGTCTTTTCTTCTCTATAATTTCTGGAAAAAAATACGCTCTACTGTACATTTGGGGTATTTTCATAGCATTAAAAGAGTCATGATTGTTTTGATTCTTTGGCTTCTGGAATCTTATCTGACTACAATACACCTCAGGTAGTCATGTCTGCAAATGCCTATATGACTTCAATTACATATGCTAGCCTTTCTAAAATTTATTTGTCAGTGAAACATGTTTAAGATGGTCAAAATTATGAAGCAATTTTCTACAAAAAGTTATTAAAATAAATAAGTTTTAAGGGGCACTTACCATAAGAATGAACCCAAGAAGTCTCACATACGAAGTACATGAACCAGGCAAATCGTCAGGAGCATTCAATGCTTCACCAAGTCAGGTTTCCTCAATTTCTCCTCCCAGCCTACCATTCCCTCCCTGGGACCCCACTGCCCAAAGCCTTGGAAGGAAGCACTGGCACAGACACACTGAAGGATCATTACATTGATTAGATTTGTATGGCACGATGTCGGCAGAGTTTTCATTATGACTCCTATGTTTAAACGAATCAGTGGCCACTATAGTCCATCCTGTTGCTAAGAAATCCAGAATCTTCTCATATAAGAAGGACTCTCCACCCATCCAACCTGTCTCTCAGAACACTGCCATCCCATGGGAGAGCTTTCCTTCTCTTCCCCTTCAGAGTAAACTCTTAGTAAAGACAATCTTGTTTTACTTGGGCTGTCAGTCAACATTTTGTCATCCAATAGTCACTTAATTAGGTAATTCGATAGTCAGACAATATTCTTGGTGGAATAGGAGTAGGAAGCATCTTTCACTGTAAAACCTCAAACCACATTCAGTGATAATGCTGCACCCTAACCCTTTCAACCCATAAATAGGCATTAAAAAAACACTCTCAAGACTCCAGTATTTAATATTTTAAATCTAATTTGTTATTGTTCTGTGTGGCTTCAAATACCAAATAAAAAAGATCATCTTCTGAAGGGTAAGCTGAGATGATGTAAGCCTTTCGAATGAGAGTTAAGAGTGTGGGTCTGGAGCCAGAGTGCCTGGATCCAAATCCTGGCTCTGTCACCTGGGACACACTGCTTATTCTCTCATTAACTCAGTCTCCTTATCTGTAAAACGGGGTTAATAAGAGTACCTACCTCATAGGTTTGTCATGAAGATGACATAATGAAAAAGATGGCAAGTGCTGAGAACAATGCTTGGCACACAGTAAGTGCTCAAAAAATGTTCGCTAAAATGGGAAAGAAAGAGCGCAGGAACCAAGGAAAAAGGAAATAAAAGCAAAATGAAGTCATCCCAGAAGAATAAAAACCAAGGGCGCTGGCAGAAAATGCTAAGGTCCTGGAAGTGGAAGAAAGCTTTATGACTCATCAGTTATGTTCAAGGCTAAATT
Organism: Cebus imitator; assembly: GCF_001604975.1. Classification (NCBI taxonomy): domain Eukaryota; kingdom Metazoa; phylum Chordata; class Mammalia; order Primates; family Cebidae; genus Cebus; species Cebus imitator. The sequence continues at coordinate 3,125,709 of NW_016107523.1, read as the reverse complement.
TATTCTGAAGATTTTGTTTGTGTTGCAAATGGCAACAGATGATGAACTGCAGGATTCCAACCTAGGGGACTACAAAGGATTGCCATTTTAAAGAGATTCTTGCTCCCCCAACCCCAGTCTTGTCGTCATGGTGATGACAACGGCAATGAACATTTGAGGAATGTTCCTCATGAGCTGCAAGTGGAGAGGTGATTACCATCCTTACATGATAACACAATGTGTAATACACACATGCGCGTGCACACACACAATTCTTACATAAACGCCAAACATAAAAAGCAGGATGAGACAGACAGAAGCCATGGCCGTGAGCCTGAATCTCACTAACCTCTCTCATTGGCTTTCCAGGGGTATTTCTTCCTTTAATAATAGAGAGAGGAAGAGGCAGAGATATCAGAAAGGGAAAAAAATGCATAAATATACAGTTTCATTCCAATTAGCTTTTTTTTTTAACCAAACAAATGTTGAGATGACCATTTATTCTCTACTGAAAAAAAACAAAAAAAAACAAAAACAGAAAAAACCCAAAAGACACATCTAGTCAAATAACCTTTACATACACTTAAAATCAGTGTAAACAGATAACATGATCCAGAAGACATCGTTTGTAGAATCCATAGAGTCCACGCATTAAACTGGATGAAAACTGGCACAGAATAGAAATCTGACAAATTGGGCATTGTTTTCAAAAACAACCAAACTTAATGTTAAAAAAATCTCAGAATCTCTTCACTCTTGACTTGACAATCAGCACATTGAAACATAAACAGTAGTTGACTTTGTGCAGACAAAGTCTGCACATCAAATGCAAAGTACAACCCAACATAGAGGCTGGACTCCATCATCTTGGGAGAATTTGTTTTATCTGATAGAAGCTGTGCATGTCCATGATTAAACTGGAGGCATTTGAGAAAACAGAACAGATGAGGGGAAGAGGTAAGTCCCACTAATGGGCAAGCCACAGAGCCAGATCCAAGAATGAGCTTTCAACTTCCTCCTCATAATTCAGCAAATATCAGGAGCCTTGAGAGGCAATGGCTAAAGACCCATTGGCTTTGTTTCATAGGTTCCTACATCCGGATGCATTTATTTGTATTTCAAAAGTAGATTCTGATGAGAAAGTATTATATGGTAATAGTCATAATTAGACAAGTAGGGATCTCTGACCATACTATTTCAATAGCATGTCTTAGGCATGCAATTTCCTTTGTCTCCAAGATCTTCAAACTGAAATCTTGGTTTTCAAACTGTTTTAACTATAGTAATGGGACATCTCCTACAACAATCTTATATGGAATTCCAATATTTGGAGCAGTTCAAAGCAGAGGTGTGAGAGATCCTGTACAACATCTCCCTTTCCCCTCCACCCATCATTCTCAGTGGTTCCATGAAGACTAAAACTCCCTGAAACAATCTGAGAACAACTAGAAGAAGTTATGTAATGAAGAAGTAGGGAGCTACAATACCAGTAGAAACCTTTCGAAACTCAAGTTTTGGGTTCAAAACTTCTAGTATACGTTTAAAGATTTTTTAAGTTTTTCTTCCCTTCCTTTTTCCTTCTTTCCCTTCTTTCCTTCCTTCATGACCCAGCGTTTTCTTAGGAGTATCAAATGTTCAGCTTGACCACATCAGGGCCAGGTATTTATGATGCTCCTCAAGCCAGGAAAAAAAGGGAAAAAACGGGTACTGGCTCCTCAGCTGTGGGTGTCACTAGTGGGAGATCCATACCAAATGATGGGAAAGGGAGAGGAACATCATTCTGTCCTTGATGGCTCAAATCCCAATATGAATTACCCCTTCTTTTTGATTCCTTTAGCAAGGTTTAAAAAAAATCTTTATGTTTCATAATTAATACTGTCTGGTAGCAGAATTAATTCTCTTCCCTTCAAGACTGTAAGCCTCTTGAGGATGGGGTCCACATGTTGCTTATCTGCCTCTCTATCCCCAATGCCTTGTACTGTACATAGACACTATAGGTATTTGATAAATAGAGTGAAGTGAATTGGTAAAGCAGTAGTTGGGCCATGACCAAGAGTCCTTCTGTGTTAGAAGTAATTTGTCCTTCACTGGCACTCTTTAGTTTGGAAGCCAAAGGTGGGTAACTTGTTTTGGCATGTGACTTTGGTCTACTTTGAGAACTTCAGATCTTTAGGAAGGACTGTTTTATTAGAAAGCTATGTGATTTAGAATGTAATTATGATTATTATTTCAGAATGTAATTATTCTTAGAATGCTTAATATTACGTATCTTTAGTGATTCTACACCAAGCCATATTCAGAACTCAGTATCAACTGATTATTGCTTAATATGTAGCAGCAAATGACTTGTGCTATGTTTCAGGTCCTCCTTTAGAAACCACATTTTATGAAAATAGACCTCCCAGAGCCAAGCTAACGCTAATCTCTTGTAAAATCCTATCTCATCACTTGGCTCCCAATGTACTCATTAACACATTAGAAAAGGAAGGTCCTTTTTTTTTTTTTCCACTTAAGAAAAACTTAAAAACAAATGATATTTTCTACCGTATAAAGACTAGTTCTACATTGACAAAACAGAGGCTAGTTGGTTACAACATTTTTAAAAGTTCTTAACCAATAAAGTTTCAGATAGAAGTTTGATTTTATAAACATTTTTTTTTTTGGAAATGAAATTCCTCAGCCCTTCAGTTACGGTGTCCATCTGGCAGTGTGATGTGTTGTCAGGAAATGGATCAAGACAAAAGGGAAGTGTGTTGGGGCAGTCCTAAATCTAAATAAAGGGCTTGGTCAGGTCCAGAGAAGTCTAATTTCCTCGGGCAGTATAAACTTGACATATTGATTGTAATTCGTTATTTTAGAGTTGGAATTGCAGGACAGTACTGTTTCTGGGTGCTTTTAGCCTCTTTTATTTTAATTCACTGTTTAAAATAGTTAAGGAAGAATGAGTTCCTTTTTAGGATTTCTGTTACTTTACAAGTCAAAAACATTCAAATGGCCACATTTGCAGGCTCTTTGGTGAACATGAATATAAAGGTATAAATCAATTCAATTTCAGCTCAACAATCTTGTTGACTCATGTAATGAATCAGAATGGACAACAAAATAATAGCGTAAAGCAGGGATTAGCAAATTTTCCACATAAAGGGCCAGATAGTAAATATTTTAGGCTTTGCAAGCTCATAGTCTCTGTAGCAACTATTCAACACTGCTGCAACCTCTCTGCCCAGGTAATGAGAAAGCGACTATAGGCAACATGTAAATGAATGGGTGTGGCTATGTTCCAATAAAACTTTACTTATAAAAACAGGTACGGGGCCAGCCTTGGCATATGGGCTATCTGTAGTTTGCTAGTCCTGGATTAAAGGAATAACTGCTCAAATCCTTTGTGGAAGTATACAGGAAACAGAATGGTGCCTGAAAAAGAGCACATAATACTTCTGCCTTTGTTCTTTATGTTGCTCTTCCATAAAAGAACCACAGAATAAGATTTTAATTTTAAAAGGTGGCAGGTTTTACAAAGCTGTTGGGTGGGTAATTTAGGGATATTTGATCGAATGTATGTGGGCTTATTTGAAAGAGGATGGTATGAAAAAGAGAATGGCATGGGCTGGTGGGGATGAAAATAATGTGGCACAGGTCAGGAGACAAGAGATTGTGCAGGCAGAAATAATAGCATTGCTAACTGCTTTCTGGATTGTCTTACTGCACTAAGAGCTTATCTTGGCTCTGATTATTCATTAATCTATATACAATGGCACCACATTTTAGAGAGCCTAATACCATACTACTAACTAGGAGGGCATTTCTTTCATCAATGCTCATACATATAAAAATACCTTTGTTAGTCTGCTAAATGATCAGAGACTTGGACAAATAACCTAAAGGGGATATTTTAAAAATTACATTTGTTTATTCTACCCATATAGTTTTCCTATAGAATGGCAGAGATTTAGAAAGTAACTTGTAGTAAAGTAGATAACAACTTCTTACACTAGAATTCAACTTCTATACATATACTTACAGGAAGAGATTAGAGATAAATAGATTAGACAGAAATTGGCTAATACTCAGTGTTTATATATACACTGAGCCACTCAAATCTCCCAAGTGTTTGTGAACTATATCTAGAGACCAACCAGAAAGATACAATCACAAAGCTAAATGTGCACACATTCATATCTTGAATATGCTGCTGATATTGCCTATCATGCAAGATAGTGTTGACCATCGGTTTATCACTAAGCATTCAAGTCCTTTATTAATTTTGGTAACAGTTTAGCAAAGCCATTAAGATTAGAAGCCCAACTTAACTTGCTGAATGGCTGTAAACAAGGCACTTAACTTCTCTGGGCTTCCAGGTACTCTTTGTGAAAATAAAAGATAAAGGTTAGCTGACACTGTCAGGTCCAATTCTGTGGCAAGGACCAACAGAAAAGTTGTAAATTTGAGGTACACAATAGCTTACCTATCTATATACTTTATATTTATGAAAAGCATATGTTTCTTAAAACAGCTTTTCCTCTGTGGGCAATTATCTAGCAGGGTTAAGTAAACCATGAGGTGGTATTTAATAGCACATTTCCACTAAATGTCAGACCTCTGGCTCTCACATCTGTTTTGAGTTACTCAAACAGCTGTCCAAAACAGCTGTAGCAACCATGAACTTTGTTTTTTTGTAACACAACAATGAGAACATGGATGGTAGCGTTAGAATAAAACTATGACGTTCTCTGAGACATTAGCCATGTCTTGGCAGAAACTTTCATGGCAAAAATCTCAAAAACTAAAATTTTTTGAAAGATAATTCAACTAGGCAAGAAAAACCGAGATTGGATAGATCAGTATTTTTAAACCACTGGTTCAGAAAATCCATTTAGTGGGTTGCAACCAGTATTTTGTTTTTAAATAAATAAAAGAGAAAAATAGCATGCATTATATGTAGCATGGAAGGCATCACTTGAAACTTTTGTTTCTGATCTTTGTATGCATATGCGACTGTAAACATGTGTGTGCATATGGTGGGTGTATATATACATGTACGTACATAAACACACATATAATTTACTTTATATTTTTACCCCAGTTTATGATGTAAAATGTTTCTCTGATATGGATAACGGTCAAAACAGAGTCAAAAGTGACTGTCCTGGATGTCAAAAGTGTTAAGATGATCTTTCCAGGCTCTTCCATTTGAAAGACTCTGTAATCCTGAGATGTTAAGTTTCTCAAGAATGTCTGCTTAATATCAGCCGAACACATCTACCAACTGGTAAGATGTTCCTACCAAACTTGACTATGTGTGTGTATCTATATACACACACACACATATATGCCATTTTTCAAATTATAAAAAAAGCTTCTAGTTGGAAATACAGTGTTCAAAAAACACTAGTGCATCAATAAGTAGCCTCATTTTTACAATAATGAAACTTTTTGTCCACTTGAATTTGGGGGAGAAAAAGGCCTGTAAGAAGGCTTAATTTAGCTGAAAGTAGCAAAACATAAGGAAATGCCAAGGTCACAGTATTAAAGAATGATCAGCCAGATCTTCCAATATCTTTGCGACTCTCCTATGTTTTTAGTTTAATTGTTTTGTTTTTTAAGAATGTGAATTAATTTTCTCAGGCCACAAGGGTACCAATGAGTAAGTAGAAACTTTATTAATGGAATTGGTATCGGACAAGACCTCCTTATCCCACGTTTGAGAACATAAATCAGCACTTAAGGCCTGAAATTCTTCCCTAAGCACTAAGTGAGTAAACACTATCCAGGTGGCCTGAATTGAGTTTCCCAAGTTTCCCATACAAGTAAGTAAATCAGCACCAGATATGCTAACTGCCAAATACCATATCAGAGGAGGTATATTTCTAGTATTCCAGGAAGCTTCTTCTACACCCATGTGGTATCTAGCTTTAAGGAGTCTAAAAGCAGTACGCAGAGAGACAGTGCAAAGGGTTTCACCTTATAGCTAATTCGGGTGGACCAGAGATGCAGGTACAAAAAGTCTAGGAAGTCACGGCTGCGTATAAGAAAGCAGAGCCATGAGCCTTGCTGAAGCTTCTTCTCTGTGAACCTCTTGTTTAGATGTGGAAGAAATGCCCAGGGTGCCAACAGGGCAGCCACCAACTTTCCACAGAGCAGGTAAACAAGCCACCAGTCTGGGGCCAGGATCATACAGTAATCAATTATTGTATTGCAACTGGAATTTCTTTGGAATTCTGCATCCCCAATTGGCCATGAGCACCTTGAAGGCAAGGAACTTGTCATTTCTTCCATCCGTAGTACCTTCACTGGTACATAGCAGGTGTTAGTAAAAGTGGGCAGGACAAAGTAATGAGGAGAAAGGTGAAAGCATTTGATTCTGTCAAGCCTGTGTATGGTCGTCTTCTTATGAATTATGACATCTAGAAGGAGGAGATACCTAAGACAGTCAGAATGGGGATGCGGGTGGTGGTGGGGGATGTGGAGGTGGGTGTAAGACAGATAAGATTTTTATCTGTTAAAATCAACACATCAGAGGCGCTCAGCAGTGAAAAGATGGCTGGTGCAGACATTTAAAATTAGCTTCCCCTGACAGTTCCTTAGCAACGCTGTACCAGAACATTATTGCTTTTAATGTGCACTGCACAACGTTTACTTGCAGATCAAATAGCTAGGAAATGGCTATTGTTAACTGACACTGAACAAAAAGATAGGAAAAGCACACTACTCAATACACCCTCCTCATTGCCCTTATGGAGAGGAACAAACAGCCCAGATTTCCTGCTGCCCGTCCCTCCCAGGCTGCCCATTAGAGGTGCCAATCACTGGCCACAAAGCCCTGTGTTTTATCCCTTTTGTTTCTCTAGGCTTTCCTTCTATTTGATCACAGGTGACTGCCACCATCCTTTTTATTCACTGAAGGAAGGCGAGACAGTGACTTTGTTTTATATGAGGGCAACAAACCATATAAATGCCCCCAGAACCGAAGAGTAGCAGCAAAATATCTTCTCGGATGAAGCAAGACATTTGAAGCTCATGAAAGCCAGTGTGAAAATTCTGTGGGGTAAAACGCTGCTTTTGTATGGGGGCAAAATACGCAAGGCCAAAATGATGAAGAGAAAGAAAAATATTAATGTCTTTCTTTGCTAAGCCTATATTCTATCTACTGAAGTAAAAAATAACAAACTACTCTATGAAGATTTAATTATCTCTAGATTTAAATAATGGAGATATAATTTTTAAATATAAAGGGCATCGGATTGCAAGTAAGAGATCACCACCACCACCACCGATCACTAGGCATGTTCTAGGCCTTGCTGTAGCATGTAGCAACCGTATGTCCCTGGCAAAGGCACCATCAGGGCATTAATTTCCTCATCTGTAAAAGTCACATAATGTACTTCAGCAAAAGGCATTTCATAATTAACTCTTCAGACTACTGTGTGAAACAAGTAAAATACCTGAAGACAAATAGAAGGTAGTATTTTTATTTCTGGAAACATGTTGACTTCACAGGTATTTGAATTCAGAATACTCCAAACCAGAAATTCACACTTAAAAATCAAATTTTTCCACCATGGACCCAAATTGCCATTCTGATATCACGTGTTGGCTTCCATATGGAAAATACACACACCAGTTGGGTATGGAAGCTAGTGTCCTGGTCCCAACAAATCTGAGTCCCTTCTAGGTATTGGAGCTTACCTCTTGAACTAGGGAAGGAGTTGTTGAGTTGCTCCATCACCTCCTCTAACCCTGTACTTGAGTCCTGGGGAGGACTGAGAAGATCTTCCTCACCTTAACAAAAACCAAAAACAAATAATAGAAAATTACATTTTTACAAAACAGAGAGAGATTAGAGAAAAGGGCCATAATTATATTTTAACACCATTATAAATTCATTTTACTGGCTTATAAATAACAAACCCCTCAAGCTTAATAATGAGGAAATAATTCTTTAAAGGGAAGAAGACTTCCACACTATAGTTTATATCATTATCCTTGAAGGAAAAAAAAAAAACAACTATCTTTTTAAAAGTTGACTAGAAGAATTACTTGCAATGTGTCCCGCATGTAGAAATGATAAATAGATAAGATAATGAATACTCTAAATACCGACTTGATCATTGAGCATTCTGTGCATGCAACAAAATATCACATGTACCCCATAAATATGTACAAATATTATACATCAGTAAAAACAGGCCAGGTGCGGTGGCTCATGCCTGTAATCCCAGGCCCTTGGGAAGCAGAGGTGGGAGGATTGTTTGATGCCAGGAATTTGAGAGCAGCCTGAGCAACACAGTGAGACCCTGACTCTATTTTTAAAAAAAATACAAAAAAATAAACTAAAATTAAAAATAATGAAAAAAAATAAGTCAATTGATAAAGGTAAAATTGACAAACTCTCTTTTGTGCCCCATTAACAAATGTGAAACTTTTTTGTATGTAATAAAATAATTACTACTGCACACTTTCAGTGCTGTCTCAACACAAAAGAATAAGAATCTTACATTTTATGCATTCACTTCATGAAAGTAAGAAGGGAGTCGAGACACTGAAGATTTTTTCGCTCTTTTGACATTTAACCACAAATATAAACAAAATTCAAGTACCTTTAAACTCCAATGTAATAGAATTAAAAATAGTGTGTGTCCTATAAAGGTAATGAAATATGAATATTCTAAAAACCGTAGATATGGTATATACTGGGATGTTATGTTCCTTTCCTCTTTGTTACTTGAGACTACTTTATCATAATTATCTTTTGGGTTTTATCAAGAAGAAATCTTAAAATTGTGACAATTTGTTTATGTGAGGAGAGAATGATGATATGGAAGCAAAGACACCTAGGGATGGATGATCTTCACTGGGAACGGAAATCCCCCTGCAGATTTTGTGTATCTGGGTCTCTATTTATTCATGTGTTAAAGAAATACACTTCAAACAGCATTTGCAAGTAAAAGGGTAATTAGGTGCAAACAAAATTAAACTTTAAAGGTCTTTTGCAACTAATTTTTCATCATAGACAAATCTGCCAGTAGTGAAAATAACTGCTATTCAAGCTCTATTTGTTCTGCACATTGTCACTTCGATCTAAAAGAAGACCTTGCTTTAGCAAGTCAACAATAATGCGCTTGCTTAGGGATAATCTCAGGTGTACATCTGACTTGGAAATGCTTTGGAAGCCAGTGACTAAATGACTTAAATATGCTTGTAATTTCCTTTGGTCTGTGCCACTTGGATTTTCATCTATGATTATAATCCTGCATTTATTCTTGGTTTTGATCCTTGTTTTTTACAGCACAAGCTAAAAGAATCATTGCCAATGCTAACCATTATGACACAATCATATTCTAGGTGGATGTGAGGCTGCATATTATTATTAGAATGGAGGGATAAGAACTTATGGTAGATAAAAAGTTTCAGACTACATGAGTCTCCTGGTAACGTACCACAGGAAAGCTCTTTGCAATATTAAAGAAATGGGTGCTGAACAATTAAGATCACAAAGCAGAAAAGGAAGAGTTACAAACTCTCTCCTCTTTCTCTCTCTTCCTCCCCTCTCACACACATGCACTATTTGCTTAAGTTTATGCCTTTAGAAAAAGAAGTGAAATTCAGTATCTTTAGTTTCTTTTTTCTGGCAGTTTTAAACTACCATTATCTGGTGAAGATGAAATGAATGAAATACTACCAAGACGAACAAGATCCTGACAACTGCAGGGCTGATTACATCTCTCTGTTCCATTACCGATGCAAATTTTTGCTGAATTGGGAAACATGAGGCATTTTTAATGGCAGTAAGTCCACTTTAGTGACAGTATGCCTTACAGAATAAATCAGAGCCAAGAGAGATGCTCATGAACATCGATGTTAATATTTCTGACAGTTTAATTACATCATATTGGAGCTCTAGGAACTCAATTGTACTCTGCTAAAATTCAGGTACAGTTCAATGAAGTGATTGGCATTCCTGTGTCTGAATTATTTCAAAGATCAAATTATAAAGTATAAACCTAATGATGTCAGCCAAGTTCATCTTCACAGATAAACCCTCTGTGAGCCTCTGAATGTCTAAGTATAATACAAATGTAAAATTGGCTTATTTGCTTTAATGGAAAACTTTAAAAATTTTTTTAAAATTATGCTTTAAGTTCTGGGGTGTATGTGCAGAACGTGCAGGTTTGTTACATAGGTATACACGTGCCATGGTGGTTTGCTGCATCTACCACCCTGTCATCTACATTAGATATTTCTCGTAATGCTATCCCTTCCCTAGCCCCCCACCCCCTGACAGGCCCCAGTGAGTGACGTTCCCCTCCCTGTGTCCATGTGCTCTCATTGTTCAACTCCAACTTATGAGTGAGAACATGCAGTGTTTGGTTTTCTGTTTTTGTGTTAGTCTGCTGAGATTGATGGTTTCCAGCTTCATCCATGTCCCTGCAAAGGACATGAGCTCATCCTTTTTGATGACTGCAACTGTGAGTCAATTAAACCTCTTTCCTTTATAAATTACCCAGTCTCAGGTAGTATCTCTATAGCAGTGTGAAAATGGATTAATACACCTATTATATTGTAGCTACATAGTGTATGATTAGACCAACCATAAATATTATATCTGGCTGGTTTGATGCCCACAATAGGGTTATCAGTCAGCTGTTGCTACATAACAAATAATCACAAAATTCTCACGTTGCGTATTTCTCATTCATGCATCTGCTGTTTGGCTGGACTTTTGCTGGCACTCAGCTGGACTTGACAAGTTGTGGTCTGGGTTCAGGTCTGTTCCACATGTCTCTCATCCTTCTTGGGCCAGCAAGCTACCTGGGCTATGTGCTTCTTTTGGCACATAAGCACAAGAGAGCAAGACCTACCATTCAGACATTCTATGCCTCTACTTTTGTCATACCTGCTTATATTCCATTTTCCAAAGCAGGTCATGTCAAATTCCCAGGCCAGAGAAGTACTGTTTTTCCAACTCTTGTTCACTCTACTTTATCTACATTGAACTTCTTGCTGTACTTGAGCAAGCCAATCACACTCCCCTCTCAGGGTCTTTGCATTTGCTGATCCTTCTATCTGGAGCACTTTTCCCTCAAATATACGTGTACAGCTCACACCCTCAGCTCTTAAAAGTTTTTGCTCAACTGCACCTCATCAATGAGGACTTCCAAGACTCCACTTTCTGATAACTCTTTCTCATTGTCCCTTGCTAGCCCTCTCCTCAGAGTGTTTATCTCACCACTCAACATACCTATATAGTTTACTTATTTACTTGTTAAGCCTGTGTGCCTCCGAAGAACGAGAGTTTCATGGAGAGAGAGTGGGGGTGGGGTTTGTTTGTTTAATCCATGTTCAGTTAATTTTTATATAAGGGATAAGGAAGGGATCCAGTTTCAGCTTTCTGCGTGTAGCTAGCCAGTTTTCCCAACACCATTTATTAAATATGGAATCCTTTCCCCACTGCTTGTTTTTGTCAGGTTTGTCTGAGATGAGATGGTTGTAGATGTGTGGTGTTATTTCTGAGGCCTCTGTTCTGTTCCATTGGTCTGTATCTCTGTTTACAGCTGTATCTACAGTGAACAATATGCCAGGTACTGTTTAGTCATTTGAATATTTTATTCAAATATTTATTAAAATCTAACTATATTTGAACTGTTCAAATGACTGAACAGTGCCTGGCATATATAGATTTTAATAAATATTTGAATAAAATAATCTTACTGTTTCAAAACTTTTGTGGTTTAAGGCATAATATTCCATGGTATATACGTGCCACATTTTCTTTATCCACTTCATCATTGATGGGCATTTGGGTTGTTTCTAAGTCTGCTATTGTGAACAGTGCCACAATAAACATACATGTGTGCATTTGTCTTTATAACAGAATGATTTATAATCCTTTGGGTCTATACCCAGTAATGGGATTGCTGGGTCATATGGTATTTCTGGTTCTAGAGCCTTGAGGAATCGCCACACTGTCTTCCACAACAGTTGAACTAATTTACATACACACCAACAGTGTAAAAGCGTTCCTATTTCTCCACGTCCTCTCCAGCGTCTGTTGTCTCCTGATTTTTTAATGATCATCATTCTAAGTGGTGTGAGATGGTATCTCATTGCGGTTTTGATTTGCATTTCTCTAATGACCAGTGACGATGAGCTTTTTTTCATATGTTTGTTGGCTGCATACATGTCTCCTTTTGAGAAGTGTCTGTTCATATCCTTCACCCACTTTTTGATGGGGTTTTTGTTTTTACTTACTTATTCAACAAGAAAATATTTACTGAATTCCAACTGCACACAACAGACTTGCACAGCCCTTATCCCTACTTCACTGATTCAATGCCTGCTCAAATAGCATACTGTTAGTGTTTGAGGGATTCTAAAATTAGTTGATGGCAATTCTTTAACATTTAAACTTGATTGTACTCTAAGGTGATTTCCATAAACACGCATAAATAATAGATGTTGGTGTGGATGTGGTGAAAACAGAACACTTATACACTGCTAGTGGGAATGTAAACTAGTACAATCACTATGGAAAACACTATGGAGACTCCTTAAAGAACTGAAAGCCAAGCTACCATTTGATCCAGCAGTGCCACTACTGGATATATACCCAAAGAAAGGAAGTCATTATGTGAAAAATTAACTTGCATATGCATGATTATAGCAGCACAATTCAAAACTGCAGACGTATGGAACCAGCTTAAATGCCTGTCAACCAACGAGTGGATAAAGAAAATGCAACTACTACTCAGCCATAAAAAGGAACAAAATAATGGCATTCACAGCAACCTGGTTGGAGGTGGAGACCAGTATTCTAAATGAAGTAACTCGGGAATAGAAAACCAAATATTGTATGTTTTCACTTATAAGTGGGAGCTAAGCTATGAGGATGCAAAGGCATAAGAATAATACAGTGGACTCTGGGAACTTGTGGGGAAGGGTGGGATGGGGGTGAAGGATAAAAGACTACACGTTGGGTACAGTGTACACTGCTTGGGTGATGTGTGCCTCGAAGTGTCAGAAATCACCATGGAAGAAATTATACACGTAACGAAACATTACCTGTTCCCTGAAAACTATTGAAATAATAAAAAGAAAAATAATGTTTCTGGGATTATTAGCTATTTAGTCTTCCTGGCTTGTCTGAATGTGGTCCAAATAAATCACTGAAACATTTTTCAAATAAGAAAAGACATAGTCGAAGTTAAATAGTACCATGATATAGCATAATATGATAGTCTCCTTTAATCACTGCTAAAGTGAAGAAAAAATAAGTAGGATGACTCAATTTAATCTGAGAAAAAAGAAAAGGAATGCTTTGCCATGGCAAGATATTCTTCAGTCTTCTGAAACATAACGATGGTTTCAGATCCCTTTCTTGAAGGGATATCCCATCTGACTCACTTCCCTTTCTTTGATTCAAATGGTTCTGTTTGCTTAAAAAGTGATCGTAGCCAGAACCTATGCAGCCTATGCAGAATAGACAAAATAATCACTCCTGTGATTTTGTCTGAATCTAAACAAATTATTTTCTTTTTTAGAAAAGGAGTTGTGTACAAGAAATTATTTTTTTCTTATAAAGGGGGCTGTGTGTGTGAGCAAATATGCCCATCAACAATTTTCTTTGAATTTTAACCAATTTCCAACTTGATGTGTATTTCCTGCCTTTCTCCAGTTTTGTGTTTTTTTTTTTAGAAGAAAAAGTAAAATGATTTATCAAATACCCAATATTTGGCTTAATTTTTTCCCTTATGGATATAGAACAGATGCTTTCAATTTCAGACATAAATTCTAGGTGTAACATCTTTAATATATTATGGTGTACAGTATTGTTGCTGGTTATTAGCTGATCAGTTGTGAATGGTCATGAAAGATACTGAAACTAGTAGCTAAATTTCTGAAATGTGTAGGCTTTTCCATGTGTACACAAGAATGTATTATGCTTGATTTCCGAAATATTAACACAACAAGCACTTTACTGATTGTTTTTGTTGCACAGGGTGTCCTCATATAGTAATGACAATGAGCAAGACTTACATCCTGTCCCTAAGGAGCTTAAGTTCTAGGGAGTTGTAGGCAGAAGAAAGTACTAGTAACTGTCTGAAAACATGGCCGGGCGTGGTGGCTTGTGCCTGTAATCCCAGCACTTTGGGAGGAAGAGAAGGGTGAATTATTGAGGTCAGGAGTTCAAGAACAGCTTGGCCAACATGGGGAAACTGCACCTCTACTAAAACTACAGGAAAATTAGCCAGGCATTGTGGTGGGCCTGTAATCCTGCCTACTGGGGAGGCTGCGGCAGGAGAATCGCTTGAACCTGGGAGGTGGAGGTTGCAGTGAGCCAAGATTGTGCCACTGCACTCCAGCCTGGGCAATAAAGTAAAACTCTGCCTCATACAAAAGAAAAAACAAAAACAAAAAAACAGAATGATATAACGCGTAAGTTTCAAAAGCAAACTGAGTGAAAAGATAGGATGCTATATTTCAGGTTAAGAACATAATGAACTCAAGGCCAAAGAGAACATTTATTTATTCTGTTGTCAAACAGAAGCCATAAAATGCTTAGGGAGGGGAATAATATAATTTGAATGGCAGAAGAGGAACTGGAAGTATCTGTAAGATAGCTTGGAAAGGAAGAGAGACCAAAGACAGAGAAACCAATTAGGAAAGTATTCATATTGTCTGTTCCAGTAATACATGATGAGGGCTAAATTTGGGCAGAAGTAGCTGATTTGAAGACTTTTGCTCTTTGTTATAAGTACCATAACAGACTGACCTTGGTGACTGGATTGATGGTGGTGGACCATGGCTAAGGAAGGCAGGTAAGGGAAGAAGGTGTAGAAAATGACTTTGTGTAGATTGGGAAATTGGAAGAGATGTTTCAAAGGTTGATCATGATTTCAGATTTGGCTGTATTTCTATTTATAATTTTATCCAGAATATTAATTTTGGCCTCATAAAATGAGTTAGGGAGGATTCCCTCTTTTTGTTTGGCATAGTTTCAGAAGAAATGGTACCAGCTCCTCTTTGTACCTCTGGTAGAATTTGACTGTGAGCCTGTGGTCCTGGCCTTTTTTTGGTTGGTGGGCTATTAATTGCTGCCTCAATTTCAGACGTTGTTATTGGTGTATTGAGGGATTCGACTTCTTCCAAGTTTAGTCTTGGGAGGGTGTCAGTGTCCAGGAATATATCCATTTCTTCTAGATTTACTGGTTGATGTGCATACAGGTGTTGGCAGTTTGTATTTCTGTGGGATTGGTGATGATATACCCTTTGTTATTTTTTATTACATCTATTTGATTCTTCTCTCTTTTCTTCTTTATGAGTCTGGCTAGTGGTCTATTTTGTTGATCTTGTCAAAAAACCAGCTCCTGGATTGATTTTTTTTTTCTTTGAAGGGTTTTTTGTGTGTCTGTCTCCTTCAGTTCTGTTCTTAGTTATTTCTTGTCTTCTGCTAGCTTTTGAATTTGTTTGTTCTTGCTCCTCTAGTTCTGTTAATTGTGATGTTAGGGTGTCAATTTTAGATCTTTCCTTTCTCCTATGGGCATTTAGTGCTATAAATTTCCCTCTAGACATTGCTTTAAATGTGTCCCAGAGATTCTGGTACATTGTGTCTTCGTTCTCATTGGTTTCAAAGAAGATGTTTATTTATGACTTCATTTCACTATCCAGTCCTCATTCAGGAGCAGGTTGTTCAGTTTCCACGTAATTGTGTGGTTTTGAGTGAGTTTCTTAATCCTGAGTTCTAATTTGATTGCACTGTGGTCTGAGAGACTATTACGATTTCCATTCGTTTGCATTTGCTGAGAGTGTTTTACTTCCAATTATGTGGTCAATTTTAAAATAAGTGTGATGTGGTGAGAAGAATGTAAATTCTGTGGATTTGGGGTGGAGAGTTCTGTAGATGTCTATTACGTCTGCTTGGTCCAGATGTTCTTTCAAGTCCTGGATATCCTTGTTAATATTCTGTCTCGTTGATCTAATATTGACAGCAGTATGTTAAAGTCTCCCACTATTATTGTGTGGGAGTCTAAGTCTCTTGCAGGTTTCTAAGAACTTGCTTTGTGTGTCTGGGTGCTCCTGTACTGGGTGCATATATATTTAGGAGAGTTAGCTCTTCTTATTGTATTGATCCCTTTAACATTATGTAATACCTTCCTTTGTCTCTTTTGATCTTTGTTGGTTTAAAGTCTGTTTTAACGGAGACTAGGATTGTAACCCCTGCTCTTTTTTTTGTTCTCCAGTTACTTGGTAAATATTCCTCCATCCCTTTATTTTGAGTCTATGTGTGTCTTTACATGTGAGATGTGTCTCCTGAATACAGCACACTGATGGGTCTTGACTCTATCCAGTTTTCTAGTCTGTGTCTTTTAATGGGGCATTTAACCCATTTTCATTTAAGGTTAATATTGTTATGTGCGAGTTTTATCCTGCTATTATGGATGCTAGCTCGTTATGTTGCCAGTTAGTTGATGTAGTTTCTTCACGGTGTCGATGGTCTTTATGATTTGTTATGTTTTTGCAGTGGCTAGTACTGGTTGTTCCTTTCCATATTTAGTGCTTCCTTCAGGAGCTCTTGTAAGGCAGGCCTGATGGTGACAAAATCTCTCAGCAGTTGCTTGTCCATAAAGGATTTTACTTCTCCTTCACCTATGAAGCAAAGTTTGGCTGGATATGAAATTATGGGTTGAAAAATTCTTTTCTTTAAGATGTTGAATATTGACGCCCACTCTTTTCTGGCTTGCAGGGTTTCAGCCAAGAGATCTGCTGTGAGTCTGATGGGCTTCCCTTTGTGGGTAGCCTGACCTTTCTCTCTGGCTGCCCTTGGCATTTTTTCCTTCATTTCAGCTCTGGTGAATCTGATGATTATGTGTCTTGGGGTTGTTCTTCTTGAGGACTATCTTTGTGATGTTCTCTGTATTACCTGAATTTGAATGTTGGCCTGCTTTGTTAGGTTGAGTAATATCCTGAAAAGTGTTTTCCAACTTGGTTTCATCCTCCCCATCACTGTCAGGTACCCTGATCAAACACAGATTTTGTCTTTTCACATAATTCCATATTTCTTGGAGGCTTTGTTCATTTCTTTTCATTCTTGTTTCTCTTATCTTGACTTCTTGCTTTATTGCATTGTGTTGATCTTCAGTCTCTGATATCCTTTCTTCCACTTGATTGATTGGCTATTGAAACTTGTGTATGCTTCATAAAGTTCTTGTGCTGTGTTTTTTAGCTCCATCAGGTCATTTATGTTATTCTCTAAACTGGTTATTTTAGTTAGCACTAAACTGGTTATTCTAGTTAGCATTTCATCTAACCTTTTTCAAGGTTCTTAGTTTCCTTGCATTGGGTTATAACATGCTCCTTTAGCTTGGAGAAGTTTGTTATTACCCACCTTCTGAAGCTGGCTTCTGTCAATTCATCGAACTCATTCTTTGTTCGGTTTTGTTCCCTTGCTGGCAAGGAGTTGTGATCTCTTGGAAGAGAAGCAGTGTTCTAGTTTTTGAAGTTTTCAGCCTTTTTTGCAGTGGTTTCTTCCCATCTTCATGGATTTATCCTGAAAAGTGTTTTCCAACTTGGTTTCATCCTCCCCATCACTGTCAGGTACCCTGATCTGAGTGGACGTCCTTTCTGTTGATGTTGAAACTATTTCTTTCTGTTTGTTAGTTTTCCCTCTGTCAGGCCCCTCTGCTTCAGGTCTGCTGGAGTTTGCTGGAGGTCCTCTCCAGGCCATGCTTACCTGGGAATCACCAGTAGGGGCTGCAGAACAGCAAAGGCTGCTGCCTGTTCCTTCCTCTAGTAGCTTCATCCCAGAAGGGTACCTGCCGAATGGCGGCCAGAGAGTTCTCCTGTATGAGATGTCTGTCTGCCCCTACTGGGGGATGCCTCCCAGTCAGGATACATGAGGGTCAGGGAGCTGCTTGAGGAGGCAGTCTGTCACTTATGAGACCTTGAATGCTGTGCTGGAAGGTCCACTGCTCTCTTCAGAGCTGCCAGGCAGGGATGTTTAAGTCTGCTGAAGTTGTTCCCATAACTGTCCCTTTTCCCAGGTGCTCTGTCCTAGGAAAGTGGGGGCTTTATTTATAAGTCCCTGATGGGCTGCTGCCTTTTTTTTCTGAGATGCCTTGTCCAGTGAGGAGGGAGTCTAGGGACACAGTCTGCCTGCAGAGGCCTTGCTGAGCTGCCATGGGCTCTACCCAGTTCAAACTTCCCAAGGCTATGTTTACACTGTGTTGTTAAAGTTGCCTACTGGAGCCTCAGCAATGGCGGAAACCCCTCGCCCCCACTGAGCTGGACCATCCGAGGTCAAGCACAGACTGCTGTGCTGGCTACGAGAACTTCAAGCCAGCAGATCTTATCTTGCTGGTCTTCCTGTGGGTGGGAACTGCCGAGTCAGAACACTTGGCTCCCTGGCTTCAGACCCCTTTCTGTGGGAGTAAAAGGTTCTGTCTCAATGGTGTTCCCAGTGCCACTGTGGTATGAAAAAAAAAATACTGCTGTGGCTAGTTCGGTGTCTTCCAAATGGTTGCCCAGTTTTGTGCTAGAAACCCAGGGCCCTGGTGTTGTGGGCACCAGAGGAAATCTCCTGGTCTGCAGGTTGTAAAGACCATGGGAAAGGCACAGTATCTAGGCCACAGTGCAGGGAACAGTTCCTAATGGCTTCCCTTGGCTAGAAGAGGGAGGTCCTTGGCCCCTTGCATTTCCCAGATGAGCTGAACACCCCACCCTGCTTCAGCTTGCCCTCCTTGGGCTGCACCCACTGTCCAACCAGTCTCAATGAGATGAACCAGGTACCTCAGTTGGAAATGCAAAGATCACCCACCTTCTGGATGGACACAGGGAGTGGAACATCACACACCGGGGCCTGCTGGGAGGTGAGGGGCTAGGGGACGGATAGCATTAGGAGAAATACCTAATGTAGATGATGGGGTGATGGATGAAGCAAACCAACATGGCACGTGGATAACTATGTAACAAACCTGCACGTTCTGCTCATGTACCCCAGAATTTAAAGTACATTAAAAAATAATGTTAACTGGTGGAATTGGAGGCACTGAATTTAAACTCTATATTAGATAACAGTATTGTTCATTTTTCTGGGTGTGATATTGTGCCTATGTAAGAATATCTTTTATCTTAGGAGACGCATATTCAAGTGTTTAGGGGTGAAGTGTTATGTATGAAACACAGCCATTGGGTGGATAAGTGAAATAAAAAACAAAAACTATATACACACATAAATATGAATAAATATGCACATAAAATATAAATGCATACAGTATATATAAAGATGTTAACATACAGATATACATAAATGTTAATCTAAATATATGCAATCCCTTTAACAACACCTAAATGTAAGAGTACATACATAAATAGATATAAAGCAAATGTGGCAAACTGTTAAATTAATTGCAATTTTGCCATAAGTTTGAAATTATTCTAAATAAAAAGCTAGGAAGCGATCATGTCATAAACCTCAAATGCACATGATAAAATTTACTTTTTAAAGAGCAAAGGAATGGTTTAATATTTAAATGAATAAAATGCTTCAAAAAACAGCAATCTAGTGGAAAGTTAGGAGTCATCAGTGGTAAAGAGTTGTTAGGACATCACAGATTTGTGTATGGAGCCCCTGAGAGCCAACAGAGGATAAACACCGTTAATTTTTATTTTGTTCTGTATTTCCTTCCTCTAATAGAAGGTAAGTTTCATTAGCACATTCTCAGTAAGAAATGTACAGAACACAAAGTGTACATAGAGACTCAGTGATAAGTATTTCATGGCTTGAGGAAATATGTTGACTCTTTAGACACATCACCTAGTGTGACTTCTCTCATGTTTCACTTAAAAGAAAATCATTGGGGTTGTATATTTAAATGATGCAACTCCATCCAGAATGTGGTTCAGCAAATCCTGGCCTTATCATCTATCAAGCCTTTAAAGCACAAGGATCCACACTGTATTTATTTAAACAACTGTATGCATCCTTCAAGAAGATGGCAAGGTTTTTTTTCCTTTTTAAATGAATTTAGCTTATGCAGTTTGATATTGTTTGGTTCTGTGTCCTCACCTAAATCTCAAGTTGAACTGTAGCCCCCACATGCTGTGGGAAGGATCCGGTGGGAGGTGATTGGATCATGGGGGCGGTTTCCCCCATGATGTTCTCATAATAGTGAGTGAGTTTGCACAAGATCTGATGGTTTCAAAGTGTGGCAGTTTTCCCCTCGCTTTCTCTCTCCTGCTGCGATGTAGCACATGCCTTGCTTCCCCCCTTCACCTTTCCCCACGATTGTAAATTTCCTGAGGCCTCACCAGCCATGTGGAACTGTGAGTCAACAGACCTCTTTTCTTCATAAATCACCCACTCTCAGGTAGTTCTTTATAGCAGTGTGAAAACAGACTAATACACAGTTCAAGAAAAAGTACCTTTGAATTCAGTCTTTTCTTTCAGACGACAAATTTAACAACACAGCTTATCCATTTAGTATCAGCAAGTTATCTCTTAGCTTAACTCAGCCACTGGAATATAGCACTTTTGTCCTGGTATTCAGTACTACCATGATCTTTTTAGCTCCACAAATCATCAGGCCCATATCCTAATGTGCTCTTTAATTTGGGTGCTTTAACAGGTATGCTGCCTATTCCCCATTGTGAACAGCCTAAATAATTAATGCTTTTAAGCACCCAGGGCTCTGAATCTCACCACTAAAATATGTGACTTAGTTTCATATGCTTTACTTACTTTAAAAAGGGGGGAAATCCTGAAGTAGAAAAAAAAGACGTCGTAAAGCACAGTTGTTTTCAGAATTTACAGACTTTGCAAAGGTGTACAATAGTTTTTAATGTACTGTGTTATCACTTACAATCCCAACAGTTTATTAGCTATATTCAGATCTCAGGTGGACAGAGATAATGTGACGCAGACATTGCTTTAAATCACGGAGGTGTAGTAAATTCTGGAAAACAACCTCAAACATTTCCTTTTCCTTCTCAAAGAAATCAAAACCTGGCTTTCCTACAAGGTTTGACTTCTCCGGAAGAGGATGTGCTTCTTCCCAGTGCTCCAGGTTCTTGAACTTCATCACAATTGTTTCAATCACCCTGCCTCTTTTCTCAAAAATGTTCGCCTCCTTAGAGCCCTCATCCACCTTCCTCAACATCTTTTCCATCTGGGTCTACCACTGTCATCACAGTAAGGACCTCAGCCCCTGCTGATAAGTTCAGCAACCTTGGTCTCCTCAACTGCATGGACTACACTCCTTGCCGCTCAGTGATCTCAAAGTAAATCTTCAGCAGCTCACTGGGAGGCACCATCTTAGATGTAGAAATTGCTTGAAAGCATTTTACTTCCATGATATCCAACTTTTGAATTTT
Organism: Cebus imitator; assembly: GCF_001604975.1. Classification (NCBI taxonomy): domain Eukaryota; kingdom Metazoa; phylum Chordata; class Mammalia; order Primates; family Cebidae; genus Cebus; species Cebus imitator. The sequence continues at coordinate 3,104,364 of NW_016107523.1, read as the reverse complement.
CCTGACTGTGATCTCCAAATTTTTCATCATAAAACTCACCCACATCCCTAACTTTTCCTTTCTGTCCTATCCATTTTGGTTAGGCACTTTGCCTCTCTTTATTCTACCCTCATGGAAAATCTCAAGTATGAAATGAATTCCTCAACACATCATCATAGCAGGCAATACAGCTGTAAGTGTACGGAATCAATGAGTCACAGGTCTTTTCTGTTCTGTGAGGTAAGATTGAGAGGGTCAAGTATAACCAGTTTAGGACCCAGGGAAAAGTAAGGATAGAGGATGGAGCTGACTCATACTGGGCTCCATGAGAGAAATGAGGGAGGTGGACCAAGCATTTGTAGATAAAACCCTCTATTGTCTAGCCAGACACAGCAGGAAAAAAACAATGAGCAGCTGGCTAGCAACCCCTATTCTAGCTATTCATTACCACTGTAAAATGCCCTACTCTCATTTTGACCTTTGATCATCTAAGCCTCATCAGCTCCATGTTTCTTAAAACCTAGTTCTAAGAAAGCTGCTGACCATTCCTCAACAAATTCATCCAACTTTTGCCTAAGTCGTCTTTCTTGGTAATGTTTCAAAAGTGTTTTCGTTTTCCTTAATCCTCATTCATTTTAAGATTACCTAGTGTTTCTTTACATTGAAACGACAGAAGTTTCCCAAGTTTCCTTCTTCTCTTGGCTGAAAATGCTTTCTCAAAATTACCCAATAGTGACCCAATAGATTGTGATTTATTTAAATTTCCATTGAGCTCTCTTTACCATTTCACCTTTTCATCGCATCTTCCTTGAACCTTACCCTATTTCCCCATGGCACTGAATCGGAGCACCTGTGTTATAGATTTCTCATCTCACATCCTTCAGCAATCAATTCTATGAAACTCATTCTCAAATCTCTGCAGTCTGCCCTCTTACCTCAGGTATAGATCTGTATCTTAATTTCTTTCTGGACATGACTTAGAAGACCCATCAATTTCTCAAACACATTATGTCCACAATCAAAAGTTTCACTATCTTCTTCCAACCAAATCCTTTCCCCTCATTCTTCTTAAAATTTGCAGTCAGTTCCCAGACCCTGGCAACTCTATAGAACAGTCTCACAGTCCTCTCCTTCCATGTCTCTCAAGTGTAGGCCCTCAGAACTTACAAGTCTTGGCCTTGGCGACTGCCTCCTAACTGGTCTTCTCACCTATACTAGTTTTCTGTGGGCCAGATAGAGCTGCCCAAATACACCTTTTCAGAAATTTCTTTTTAGATCTTTTTCATCTGGTACATGATTTTCAGTGGCTCCCTGATACCAAAATGAATCAAACACCTCTGGCCAAACATTCATACCACTATAATGTGACTCCACCTTTCTTCAGATACCAAAATCTGAGAGTAGTTAAGACACTTACCCATGGATTCTGAAGTTTGACTGCCAACCACTCGGAGCAGCATAGGCTGACTGCTGTCGGACCTCTGTAGAGAGGTCGAAGGAGAGGACACCGTTGTGCCATTCACTTTGGCCTCCGCCTGGGGCTAAGCCATCCAAAAGAAAATAGAATTAATTTTCTTAATAAACACACAAATGTATAAATATAAAAATATTATAGACACTCAAGACTCATAAATTTTGACCCTTCCTACTTTAGAAGCCCTCCCAAAGATGGTTTAATTTGGGATATTTCACTGTTGATATAATCCATGGATACTGTCTTTGTATCTGAAGTATCCCTTATAAATTTGAGAAAAAATTAGAGCTACACGGAAGACTGTTAATCATTACATTAAATAACTGGAAGATTTAGAAGGTTGTGAGAACAGTAAGACTGTGAGATCTCAAAAATGTAATGGAAAATTCGTGACTTTGTGGAGTATTAAGTAACAAGACAGAACATATCTCAAAATTTAAAATTCACAGAAAGCCAGAACTGTGTCCAAGTAGGTTCTTTTACGATGCAGTATCTTGCTAGGTTTTCAGTGGAGGCTTAAAGAATTATGTGTCAGGGATTAAGAGAAAAAAAACCACAAAGGTATACAAGAAATTATAACTAATTGTAAGTGAAAGAGTTCCATTTCAAGAAGTAAAATATTCACTTTTAGAGAACTAGTGGAAACCTCTGGGCATTTTTTTCCCAAGATGTATTTCAAATTGGTCAAGAAAAAAACACTTTGGTAGGAAACAATATTGAACAAACAGAAAAAAGACACATTAGTTTTTTTGTGTCCTCTACTTCTATCCCTTGATACCTATCACTTTGCCAGGCACATACCAAGCACTTAAGAACTGATCCTTGTTGCACCTATAAAAACTGCTTTGAAGTTTAGTTTTGTTTAAGAGGGGAAAATGAATGTTTGTAAAAATCCCATCTCTCTCCTCACTTGCTCCAGCAGCTGCCTTAGCCTATGTAACTGTGACTCCAGTTGTTTATTGTGGTCTTCCAGGATTTGCATCCTGGCTTCCAGGCGGCCTTTGTGTTGACGCAGTAGCTTGGCCTCAGCAATGAGCTCAGCATCCCGGGGACTCTGGGGAGAGGTGGGCATCATTTCAGGAGGGGACGGCAGTGGGGACAGGCCTTTATGTTCATGCTGCTGCTTTAGACGGTCATATTCTGCTTGCAGATTCCTGTTGGCATCAAAGAAGTAAAAAATAAAAAAAAAAAAAAAAAAAAAAAAAAAAAAAAAAAAAAAAAAAAAAAAAAAAAAAGAAAAAGAAAAAAAGAAATTTGAATATCATCGCCAAATTTTATATACCATGGTAGATAGATGCATCTGACTGCCACCAAAGAACAGCAAGCAAAAGAGAGGCACTAATGAATGGTTTTAATGATGACAATCTTACCAGTGCTAAAAGAACAAACCAAAATTTGAAGCTTTCGTCTGGTGTGTGAAGGGAGCCATGCTTTTCATTTTTTTATGTTATGCTAAAAGCCTCATGAGTGCTATGTTCAGATAAGTAAGCAGCAAAGGATTTAATCACTTTGTAAATATTTCTTTATGATGTCATGAGGTTAAAAATGTTACACCTCTATCAAACACTTTGGTTTGCTTTAAACATTAGCAAATATTTTCAACAGAAATGTATAATAGAGTAAGGATACCCATGTACCCACCACCTCGCCTTGATAAGTTTATCATTTGCCATGTTTTCTTCAAAAGTTTTTTGAAGAAATAAAATATAACAGCCAAAGCAGAAGCTCCCTCATGTGCCCGCGTCAACGCCGTACCATTCTCTCCTCCCCATTGCCCTCAAGGAGATAATGCCACACTGAATTTCATGCCCAGTGTTACCATGAATGTATCCACAAATACTAGGTTGAGCTTAAAAAAGATGCTGATGTTTGCCTGTATTTTTCTTTCCCCGACAGAAACACCCATTTTATGTGATTCAATCTAATAGCATTATTTTGCGTGTTCTTAAATTTAAAATTTAAGAACTTCATGTTTAAGAATATACATACCGTTCTAAGAGTTGCTTTTTGCCTTCAACACCATTTTGGAAATTTCTCCAGGTCGATACATAATAGTGTGCTATTTTACTGCTGTAAGGTATTATTATTCTGTTGCTTGAATATGCCAACAATATTGTCCTGTCCACAGACATTTAGGTTGTTTCCAACTTTTCACTATTATAAACAATGATGCAGTGAACTTCTTTTTTATACCTGTCTCCTTGGATACCTGTTTAAGAGATTCTTTACAGAATATAGTTTGATGTGGAACTGTTGGATCTTAGCAACATCTTCAACATTGCTACATGTCACCATATTGCTCTGGGTGACAAATCAGTGGTTTTACCGATTTACTCTCTTTTCAGTAGTGAATGAGGTTTTCCATTTGGCCCACCTCCTCATCAAATACTTGGTGTTATCAAATATTTAAGTTTTAGCTAATCTGATGGGAGCATTTTAACTTGCACACCCCTGATTACTAGTGAGGTTAAACTTCTTCCATGTTAACTGGCTTTTCATGCTTCTTTTACCCATTTACCTACATTTTAAAGTTTAAAATTTTGATTTTCACATTTAAGACTTTAATTTACCCAGGATCTATTTTTGTGCTTGCTGTGAACATGCGATCTAATCTTACTTTCCCCCCACGGATAAACTATGAAGCCAGCCTCTGTCACTGTATAGTCCCTCTATTTCCCACTGATTTCTAACAATACCTCTGTAAAACATCAACTGTCCATAAATATGTAGGTGTGCTTCTGAGCTCTCTATTCTAGTCTGTGGGTCTATCTGTATATCCCTGTGCATATCCCACACTCCAGATGTAAATCAATTGAAATCTGATAGACCTTCCCAGCCCCACTTTGTTCTTCCTCAAAATTGTCTTGATTATTCTGACCCCTTAGATCTTCTCCATGATTTTAGTATCTATTTTTCTGATGTCATGAAAATCCTTCTTGAAATTTGAATTCATAGGTTACACTGTGAAGAACTAAGTTTCTAATAATTAAGCCTTCACATCCAAGAACACGGTGAAGTTCCTTACTTTGGTCTCATTTTATGTCCATTAATAATGTTTTACTTGTTATTCTTTTTTTCCCCTCTTGCTTTACAGTTCGATAAGTCTTTAATTTTTATTTTTAATGAATAGATGTAGGATTATACATTTCCTCCTTGGTACCACTTTAATTATATACCAAAAGTTTTGACACAAATCATCACTTGATTCAGTTCAGTGCCTTATGTTTTGTAATTCCTACTGTGGCTTTTTTTTAACCTAACCCACAGTCATTGGTATTTCCTAACATTTTTCACTTATCTGCTTATTGCATTTTTTATTTAATTGCATTTAATTAGAGAACACCTGTATGATACTGTTCCTTTGAAATTTAGCAATACTTCTTTTCATGACCTAGTTCATAGTCAGTTTTTAAAAATGTTCATGGAGTACTTGAAATAATGTGTATCTTTCCATTGGAAAGACAGAGTCTCTAACATAGTGTGCTGATTTTGTTGTTAAAGTTGTCTATATCATTATTTTTGATTATTTGTAGCAATTTTTGTTAGAGGAGTATTGAAATACAATTATGAATTTGTTAGTTTCTCCTTTTAATTCTATCATAATTCACTTTGTACACTTCTGGACTTATGTAGTTAGACGCACAGAAAATCTTGAAATGTTCCTGTACTGTACTTTTTGTTCCTAACAACAAAATGGAATAAAATTTATTGCTATACATTTTTAACAGAATTTTTTGATATAAATTTTATTCCATTTAAAGATTTCTATGGCGATTCCACTTTCTTTTGGTTATATTTGGTTAATGTCCAAATAAATACTATTAGCATATGCAAAGGTTCCAAATGCTTTAGGATTTACTGAGAATACGGTTTCAATTGAGGACACGTCTGACATTTGATGCCCAGTGACTGATTAGAACTCTTGACATCTTTCTTCTATTTGTGATAAATACCAAAATAAGAGGACAGATTTCTGTGGTTCACAGATGATATTTCATCAGGTGAGAGAAATTCCTATCCACAAATGTGGGGTCTCTCTATCAGTGAGAAGAGACATGAAATGTAAGTAGTGAGTAGCCAAGAAAAGTTTTCTCATTGTCCAGTCTGAGAAAGAAAGATCATCTCACGACCAGGTCTCCTAAATATTTTCTGTTGTTCCATACCCGGAATGAACATTCCACAGGGGACGGCATGTCATCCAAAATGCTCACTTTCAAAATGCTGGATCTCCACACTGAAGCAGAAAGAAAACCCAATCTTCTCTTGTTTTCCTTCATTTTATTCATTCTACCCAGCACTTAACATTACAAGCTTTCCAGGAATTTATTTACAGTCATGCAGAAAATCAATGTATGATCTTTTTCATCTATAGAAATAGAATCTCCTATCTGTACTGATTTAGATCCTATTGCTAGCAGTCTTCAAGGGTAGTTGTTTGTATAGTTTATTTCACCGCAATCTGCTTTGACAAAGCAGTGATGAGAAGAGATTCATCAAAGTAAGCATACTTTCAGCCAGATTCTGCACACAGGTCTTCTGGATGTGCACCAATGTATGTAACTGTCCATGTTAATTAAATCTAATTTCTGACAATTGGCAACCAGTTCAATGTTTCTGTGAACTAGAAGCAGACTCCAAAGTTCACAAGGTCTCATTCCATAGGAATTACTTTCTATTTTCCCCTCTTCATTAAAAGAAAACTTCAATGAAATGTTCTAACTGGCAACACTTTTTATGTAGAATCCCATTCAAATGTTTCTACCAGATTGGGTCATCCATGGTGTTCCTTTTGAAAACAGTTTATAGACATGGATTTCAGGATAGTACAACAAGCAATTACTGTCTTCCCACCTATTTTTCACAAAGGTGCTGACAGGAGACTGCCTTTTCTGAAGACATCTTCCTTGGTATCTTGATCCTGTGGGTTTAGTTGTTCACAAGGCTCTCCTTTTATGATTTATTTATAAGTATGCTTTTTCAAGAAGCATGGTTTAGTATATACAACACATTACATTTCTGCTTTGGTGTTTTCCAGTGAAAACCAGAAATGGCTCATTTTAATCAGACAAGGCCTCTCAAAGCTGAGCTGTAAAGAGTATCAATTGTTCCATGCAGGCCTTTCTTTCCTTCCCAGATGTTTGAAATTTCTCTGGGGAGAATGTTTCCTTAAAGACTCTCATCCTTCTTCAATTCTGGAAGATTCTCAGCTATTACAGCTTCAAATATTACCTCTCTACCATTTCCTCCATTCTCTTCTTCTGAAACCCCTCAAAGACACTCCTAAATAAACCTCTGAATTCTAGTAAGGTATATTGTAAAGCCTGTTGTCAATTCTCCATTTCTCCTAACTGCTCGTTTATATTAGGTTTTTCCTGTGAGTGCTGTGCCTAATAACATCCTCGGCATCATCTTCTAATTCCCTTGCCTTCTCTGACAGGGGCAAAGTCTAGAATTTATCCTATTGAGTTTAGTAACTTCAATGACTACAGTTTTTATGGCAAAGGTATCTTTTTTTTTTCAGACCTAGTTACATTTCATCCATCTCTGTTTCTTAGTTTCTTGTTATTTTAGTGAATGGTACCCTTTATGTCTTTAAGCATTTTTTTTTTTTTTTTTTT
>NW_016107523.1:3075611-3097250 GCF_001604975.1 Cebus imitator | reverse complement strand
GATTTCGGCTCACTGCGACCTCCGCCTCCCAGCTTCAGGCAATTCTCCTGCCTCAGCCTCCTGAGCAGTTGGGATTACAGGCACCTGCCACCATGCCCAGCTAATTTTTGTATTTTTAGTAGAGACACAGGGTTTCACCATGTTGGCCAAGTTGGTCTTGAACTCTTGAACTGAGGTGATCTGCCCACCTCAGGCTCCCAAAGTGCTGGGATTACAGGTGTGAGCCACCACGCCTGGCATAAGCATCTTAAATGTATGTAAAAATCTTTGGTGTACTAGTCTATCATTTTGCTTTCTTCTAGAATTGCTTCATCTTTTCTTTTTTTGAGATAGATAGGGTCTCACTCTGTTGCCCAGGATGGAGTGCAGTGGCACAATTATGACTCACTGCAGCCTCAACCTCCTGGGCTCAAGCAATCTTCCTATCTCAGTCTCCTAAGTAGTTAGGACTATAAGCATGTGCCACCACACGCAGCTGATATTATTTTTAAAATTATTTTTTGTAAAGATGACACCTCACTACATTTCCCTGGCTAGTCTTAAACTCCTTGGCTTAAGCAATCCTCCACCTTGGCCTCCCAAAGTGCCAGGATTACAAGTTGAGCCACAGTTCCCAGCCTCATTCGTTTTTTGATGTTTAACCGAGGTGAGGGTGCTATCCCATTTCTTCACGTATTTTGGATCCTGGTTTGGAGACAAATTTTGCAAGGGATGTTTTGTATGTGCATACATATGCATGTGTATGTTTTCTATTATTCTTGTGTGTTTTCTTTTATATTTTCCTCTCTTTTTAAAGTCACTGTCTGTCAAGTGGTTTTATGACTGCCCCCAGCTATACTCAGGGACTTAAGAGTTTAGAGCTACATCTGTTGGTAGTTTCAGCTCCTACATTGAGTGATACGGAGGTATCGCTCATTTCATTGCCAGGCAGTAGGTAGATTGGTTCTGGTCCTGGTTTCAAGGCTGCCATGCTCTTTTCCAACTCCAACCCGTTGCCTCTTCCCCCAGCTCCATGCATTAGGACCACAGCTATGTATAAGCTGTAGACCTCTGCAGCAGTCAAACCACGTAGCTTTTAAGTGTAAGTGTGTATATATATATGTCCCTCCAGGTGTGTTTTTGTGGGGCTCTGATTTCAAATAGTAATCCTGGCTCCAGGCCACCACCTTGTAAGGAGAATTTTAATCCCAGTTACTACAGCAGGAGCTGAAAGCCCACAAATTTAGCCCTACTTACAACTCACAATGCCCTGTTTTGCTTTTTTTTCTTTCTTTTACATTTCTGGTCCACAGAGATGCTCATCTTGCTTTAAAGCCCAGCTACGCCTTTTTCATTTTTCACTCCGTATATTATCTACCACTGGATAATGGTAGGAGCAGAGAAAGATGCCTTAAAGCAAGAGCTAATGTTATCTTAATCAGAAGTCTACCAGGACACATTGATTTTGTAGATGTATAGTCAAGGTTCCTTCAGTATTAATTCACCAGGCCAGGATTAAATGAGTCGAACAAGAGCTTTTCACCTAAACAAACATATGACATACATAAACCTCTTATTAAGCTCAATAGCAAACGATTTTGAGGGACTAGTTTTTTCTCCTGAAGCTCTGAGACAGGACAAGCTATCATGATAAGGATTCTAAAAGCCAGAAATTCTTTGAGTCCAAATTCTCTTTCAAGGTACTTCTAAAGAACTGGTGCTCAAGAGTTTGAATTACAGATGATCTTTACTAAATGTTTTCTAATAAATGCAATCATAGTAACAGAGCTATGTTAGGACATTTTTGTTAAGGGTTAGGAAATTGAGACACATAGCCCTTATCAATTATGCATTTGAATTTTCTTATATTTAAAAACATCTATGTCAATACTTTTCGAGGTATGCCATAATGCTACATGTTTAGATGCAGTATTAATGTAGGGGAGATCATTCTCATAAATAATCAGTAAGATACTCACCACTGTTCCAAGGTAAGTTACTTTAATGTTTAACAAGTACACAATGTACTCATTTTAACAGCTGTCAATTACATTATTACTAATACATATTCTGCTTTTCTTAAAGGTATACATGTACATCTCACCCCTAATGATTCTCTAATTGTTAGAATGTAGTCATGAAGTCATTTCAATACAGATGAATATATGTCAGCAATCAGACAACGACTCCACAGAGAATCTATTTACATTCTTGATTATCTTGTAAATTATATTTCTCTGGTAGCTCCCTAAGGAACATAAATTCAAATTCACTACACATGGCTTCTGTCACTACAATTTCTTCCTGTAGTCAGTTATCCTAAAAAAGCCTTCCATTATTAATTTCTTATTCTCTATAGAGCTAAGAATCCCCCCATTCTACAAACATATAGATGGATCTCATTTTCTGTCATAAAGTATATAAACTCTGTTGTCCACATACAAATTTACACTCAAAAAAACTTCCAAACCAACTAATAGAAATAAGACATTAATCAAATTCCCAAGGCTTGCTGCCTTACCGCAACCTGCTGAAAACATGAAAGCACCTGACCCTTTTAGCAATGACTGATGAGTGCCTCTCTAGCAATCATAACTATTATGTATGATAAGAAACATTACAACAATCTTTGTGTAATTTACACTAATTTAAAAAGGTCAAATGATTTCAATGTAAGTCATCTATTCTTTAAATGCAGCTTCCCTACTACATATAATTATATAGTTGTATTATGATATTTATGAAGAAATGAAGGTCACTTTCCAGTGATCAATGTTTTCTTAACAGTATTACACATTTAACTGTATACCAAAGTAAAGTAGAACACCTCCAAAGATTGGCATCTAAAAGGAACAGATCCAAAGAAATCTGGCTTTACCCTCATATATAATACTAAATGCAGCTACATGATAGCCACCAATCTAAATTCAGGCAAATGTAGTAAATCATATATGTATACAGCAGCCTTAAATGTAGCAAATGAGCAGTTTCTCTAAAAAAAATACACAAATTCTACAAGCAAGATGAGTTTTAAAAACTGGAAATTGCACAGAGCTCCTGAAATTACAATAAAGTTGGGTACAGTGGCTAACACCTGTATTCCCAGCACTTTGGGAGGTTGAGGTGGGAGAATCACTTGAGCTCAGGAGTTCAAGACCAGCCTGGACAATATAGGGAGACCCCCATCTCTACAAAAAAATTAGCCTTATGTTGTGGTGCATGCCTGTAGTCTCAGCTACTCAGGAGGAGGAGGCTGAGGTGAGAGGATTGCTTGAACGTTGGAGGTTGAGGCTGCAGTGAGCCGTGATCATGCCATTGCACTCCAGCCTGGGCAACAGAGGTAGACTCCATTTCAAAAAAAAAGTTACAATAAAGATGTACTGGTACCAGAACAGAGGCCTCAGAAGCAACACCACACATCTACAGCCATCTGATCTTTGACAAACCTGAGAAAAACAGGCAATGGGGAAAGGATTCCCTGTTTAATAAATAATGTTGGGAAAACTGGCTAGCCATGTGCAGAAAGCAGAAACTGGACCCCTTCCTGACACCTTACACTAAAATTAACTCCAGATGGATTAAAGATTTAAACATAAGACCTAACACCCTAGAAGAAACCCTAGAAGAAAACCTAGGCAAAACCATTCAGGACATAGGCATAGGCAAGGACTTCATGGCTAAAACACGAACAGCGAATGATGACAAATGGGATCTAATTAAACTCCAGAGCTTCTGTACAGCAAAGGAAACAATCAGAGCAAACCGGCAACCAACAGAATGGGAAAAAATTTTTGCAATCTATCCATCTGACAAAGGGCTAATATCCAGAATCTACAAAGAACTAAAACAGATTTACAGGAAAAAACAAGCCCATTCAAAACTGGACGAAGGATATGAACACTTTACAAAAGACGACATCTATGAGGCCAAAAAACATATGAAAAAATGCTCATTGTCATCAGTCCTTAGAGAAACACAAATCAAAACCACGTTGAGATACCATCTCACACCAGTTAGAATGGCGGTCATTAAAAAATCTGGAGACAACAGATGCTGGAGAGGATGTGGAGGAATAGGAACACTTTTACACTGTTGGTGGGAGTGCAAATTAGTGCAACCATTATGGAAGACAGTGTGGTGCTTCCTCAAGGACCTAGAAATAGAAATTCCATTTGACCCAGCAATCCCATTACTGGGTATAGACCCAAGGATTAAAAATTGTTCTATTACAAAGACACATGCATACATATGTTCACTGTGACACTGTTTACAATAGCAAAGACCTGGAACCAACCCAAATGTCCATCAATGATAGACTGGATAAAGAAAATGTGGCATATATCCACCATGGAATACTATGCAGCCATAAAAAACTATGAGTTTGTGTCTTTCATAGGGACATGGATGAATCTGGAAACCATCATTCTCTGCTAACTGACACAAGAACAGAAAACCAAACATTGCATGTTCTCACTTATAGGAAAGTGTTGAACAATTAGAACATGTGGACACAGGGAGGGGAGCATCACACACTGTGATCAGTTGTGGGAAGCTAGGGGCAGGATAACGTGGGGAGAAATACCAGACATAGGTGATGGGGGGACGAAGGCAGCAAACCACCTTGCCATGTATGTACCTATGCAATAATCCTGCGTGATCTGCACATGTACCCCAGAACCTAACCTACAATAAATAAATAAAATAAAAACAGATGTCTAAAGCTGTACTGTAAAATTTTATCAAACACAGTCAAAAATACCCCTAAACTAGGTGGAAAAAGACATTAATAAGGATAAGCTCACAGAGCAAGAAGATTATGCATATTTTAGGTCAGCCTTAAGCAATACAGTAAAAATGGCAGAACCCCTCCGGGCTCTTGTTTCTAATGATTTCTTAACACTGTCCCCGCTTGAAAGCATTCAGAGCCTTAATGCCAACCCCTTTCCTACTAAAATCTGCTCAGTATAAAGGTTTTACATAAGACATTTAAATTTTACTGGGATTTTATAATAAAGTGTCATTTCTTCTAGCGATATCTGCGTTTTAAAACAGATGTCAAAGAATGTAAAGGAAAAAGAAAAAAGCTTTGCCCCATCAGGGGAAAGGTTGAATGCTGCCTCTTTTTAACACACTGCCTTTGTGGTTCCTTTCAACATCCATGGCTGAGGAGACAATTAGAACAAGGTTTGAGAGATGGTCTCGGAGTCAGAAGACCTTGATTTATGACATACTTGCCTCTGATGCTTGCTGAGATGGGCAACTGATTTTAGCACTAATTCGGTTATGAGGATTATTAAGCCAGTATGGTTGACATTCTATATGTCAGACTTTCTTAGAACCATGCCCAGCCCATACTGTGTTCAATAAATGTTAGTTACTATTATTATTGTTGCTGTTGCTATTACTTCTTTCTCTACATATTCTATACCTTTTGGATTTAGAAGCTCAGAGGTGCTGAAAACTTTCTAAAGAAAGTCCTTAAATTATCTGAAATGAAAGCAATCTAGTTAGATCTATTGAGCTTGGCAGAAAATATGCATATCTAGTGCTTAGAAAGTGACTAATCGCTCAACATTTGCTCTGTATATACTTGAGTTCTAGTCCCTAGTCATATTGTAGCCACCCCAAAATCTTGAAATTGTGTATCATCCATCATCTGTGCCTTAGTAAACTTTATCACAGCTGAACATCTGGGCAAAATGAAATCACTGAGTTAAGATCACTAGGATGAGATTGTCAAATTATAATATATCTGGATCATTGCTGAAATAAAATATATGGACCAAGGGTGCAGGGTTAATGTATCTAGGTGGACTCTATTTTCTGAATATGTCCTTGACACATAGATGTATATCCTGCTCAAGTTCCAAGAGACAGGACATGGCAATATTAATTGGCTTTCGTTTCTTAATCTTTAATGACTGAGATTTTTTTTTCAGAAATTCCTGATCAGGTAGTAATTAATTATTGTCTACAGACTGCATGTATTAATCAAAAGTTCAACACAAGAAGATAAGAATTCATAAGAAATTTTAACCATTTATAACTGGAAATAAGACAAAATCCAAGACAAAAATGGTAGTGGCTGGTCATCATTAGCCAAGATGAAAACTAGGACTGGAGAGGTTTTAGAGGCAAAGAAGTCTAGTCCTCAGGAATAGTACCATTGGGAATAGTGTGTTTCGATTTTCAGACAAATACAGAAAAACTGTCAGTCTGTGGTCAGCAAAAAGCCATAACAGTCTCTAGAAGAAATACAATTTTAAGCTTTGTGTGTCCCAGCTTCAATCCCTCATGCATAGTGAGACTTGGTCTTAAGTTCTCCCAATAAATTCAACTTGATGGCCTATTTTTCACTCCCTGCATGCACTGCTATATACTCTTGCCATATATGATCCTGTGGCCTCCTCTATTACAATGACAGAAACTACAGAATCTTTTTTTTTTTTTTAAGGGCCTTGCTCTGTCACCGAGGCTGGAGTGCAGTGGTGTAATCATAGCTCACTGTAACCTTGAATTTCTGAGCTCAAGTGATCCTCCAGCCCCAGTCTCTTGAGTAGCTGGGACTACAGGCATGAACCACCACACCTGGCTAATTTAAAAAGAAAATTGTAGAGATGGTGCCTCCCTATGTTGCCCAGGCTGGTACCAAATTCTTGGCCTCAAGTGATCCTCCCACCTCAGCCTGACAAAGTGTTGGGATTACAGGTGTGAGCCACCATGCCCAGCCCAGAATAATCTCCTTAAAATAATTACCAGTACTTGTACATGAATGTTCATAGCAGCATTATCCGTAACACACAATAAGTGGAAATAACCCAAATGTCCAAGTAATGGATTAAAAAATGTGTATCCCTACAATGAAACGTTACTCAGCATTAAAAAAAAATGAAATACTAATAAAGGCTGTAGTATAGATATCATTTTAAAAGATTACACTATGAGAAAGAAGCCAGTCACAAAAGACTGTATATTACTTCACTTACATTGACAGTCCAGAATAAGCAAGTCCACAGACAGAAAGTAGATCAGGGATTGTCTACTGCTAGGGTTGGAAAGAGTAGTTGCAGGAGAAATGGTGAATGACTCGAAAATGGGTATGGGATTTATTTTTGGGGTGATAATGAACATTCTTGCACAACTGTGTGATTAATAACCAGTGATTATTAATGCTGGTTAAACTTAACTAGTAATCAGTGATTAATTCATGTTAAATGGGTAAATCATATGGTATGAGAATTATACATCAATAAAGTTCTTACAAAAAACTAAGTTCTAAATTCAAAATCCTATTTTTTATAGCACAAAAGATATTTCCTCAGTGAAGACAATAAAATGTTATAATGCTTTCTCCTACTGTGGAGAAATCAACGTTTAACCTATGTACATAAAAGAAAAATGGTATGCACATGTCTTCAGAATTATTCATGTGGACACTAAATATTTTCAGATGATGAGTTTTAAAAAGTTGCTTAAGTCTGGGTTAGCCTAAACAACTTGGATGGTTTTAATCTAATGGAAAATGACATCACAAACTAGACAGGTATATTAAGGGATTTGGGGAAAGAAAATAAGAAATGAGAAAAACAAGGAGATAGCTGAAAATCAACCAAAAAACCCATAAAGTAACAGGAGAATTCCAAAGGATATCCACCCATTCATTTTGATAACACATTGATGCACCCAGTGCTGTAGGGATAAAGATATATTTAGGACACTGTCCCTTACCCTTGAAGAGCTCACATTCTAGTGTGTGGGCTATTGTTTAGTTCCACCATGGTAACAAACCTTACACGAAGGCAAAAAGACTGGGACTCATGCTCACTGCTAAAGCTAAAAAGACTGATTATTTTTATCTTTGAAATTATCACCTTGATTTACTAGGAAATTACAGGAAAAGGATCATATGGATTTTACTTATGACTTTTAGTTAAAACAGATAGACTAGCACCATAAGGTAATTCAGAATTTGGAGACACAAGAAAGTGTCATATTTTAACTATTAAGATAGTTTAAAAAAAAATGGATGAGTTTAGCCATCTGCAGAAGCCACCATTTACATGTTAATACCACCAGGAAACCATTTCTAACTGGCCACATCAGGAGGTCCTTGGTCTTCTTTTTACACAAACTCTCTTCCTAGGAGGTCTCTATCCTCACCGCAAGCTCCTACCTCCTCCAGAACCATGACCCCTTCCCCCAACGCATTACTCCTTAATCCAAACTTCTGTTCTACAGCTTCACATCTGTCTTTCCAACATTCTCCTGGATGTGTCCTTTAGCCATGGACTCTATAAACTGAAAGTTGCTCAACACCAAGCCACACAAGGTTGATATACTCATTATGCAGTCTCTAAAATTGCAGTGCCAGGAAAGGAATCACCTTCCTCAAGTAGCATTACAAAGGGCCATAGAATAGCTACACATCTTTGTAACTTACACCTTAATCTTACTTTGAGATGAAAGCTATACCTGCATTTCTGTCATAAGATAAAGAGGGAGAAATATCTTCCCATGTGTTAATGATACACTGTTAAATTACAACCCAGGAGAGGTCTCAAGAAACAACTGGCCTTTGCATCTAACTACTTACAAAGAAAGATTCCACAGTAATTGTGATAAAGCACAAGGTGCTGTCTTTGGTAAACATCTTTCAAAGTTCAATCATTTAACAAGTAAGAACTCCTGATAGCAAATTAATTGTGTCAAGTGACTGGTAGACATTTTTCTTGCCAAGTTATTCAGTGGGATATTCTACAAAAACGTGCAAAGAATCGTCTATGGTCATGAGAAACAATTTAATACCTACCTTTGGATTTTTCAGACTAAATCATTCTGGCTTCTGGGTCTACAGGGTAACTGCTTCACAACTAGAGCGTATCAAAAGTTACTTTTGTGAGAAAAATTCAGGCTTCCTCTACAGGCACCTGTTACAGCTCTATCTTCTGATGTTCCCAGAGACACGATGGATAGCCTTCTCAACAACTACAGTAGAGAGTCAACTATGCTATCTCCTTGACTGCTTTTCAAAGTTTAGTTCAGACTTGAATTTCTTTATCTAAGTGCGTTCCATATAATAGTGCAACTGGGCTTGAGATCAAGTAAGTGGGAGCAACATGAGGTTAGACAAGGCTAATCAGGTTTCTTCACTTCCAAACTCCTCAGTGCAAATGCTAATTATAATTATGACTTTACAATACGAGTGTTTCCAAAGTTTGTCTGTCCTTGTAATCTTTTTTGTCTTTGAGTATCTCAGTGATATTCTGCAGAACACATTTTAGGCAACAGTGACCTTTATCCTTGGAGAACTGTCATCCTGTCTGGCGTTTAATGTTAAGCTTTCCACAATTATGAAAGGCCATGAGAAACAGCCACATAAAATCTCTCTTGGGATTTGTTATAAAAATGCTGATAAGGACACTAGTCCATAATCACTTCAAGTGTAACACTGCTTAAGAGTTCAGGATCACCACCCAGGTTTGAATACAGGTCCTATTCCTTGCTGGCTGTATGAAGTGTCCTTCATACTGTGTACCACTTAATTTTCTGGAAACAGCCTCCCCTTCATAGGGCTGTTTTAAGGATTACATAGAATTTTATAAGTATGCAGAACAGTTCCTTTTCACAGCAATAACTCAAAGGACAGCTATTTTTGTTATTATGTACAACGAAGAAAACAATGATGTTTCTTTAGGATGCTACATGCTTCTTTAATATTAAGAGATAGACAAATCTTTGTTTCCTATTATCTCCTTGGCTACAGGAAAGCTCAAATTGAGTCTGAAGCTCAGTCATATCAACTATGCTAATCCCTATGATGTTTGCTAATCTATTATTATATTGCAGGAATTGTATTGCTATGACTTTTAAAAGAATTCTTTCGGAAAGCTGAATATATAAAATCAGTAATAGGAGATTTCCACTTGAATGTCCTTGGGCAAATAGAATTCAGTATACCTGATACATGGCTCTTTATCTCCATGCACTAACCCTTTGCAAATCAGGAGTTTAGTTTTTCCTATGTGCAATAGGTTGTTTTTGTTTGTTTTCAAATGATCATTTCCCAGTTCCCAAATTAAAACATTCTGCAACACCCGATGCCTCTCCCTCTCCATTTTACCTTGGTCTCATTCATTCAGTGACCTTCTAATTTCTCCATCCCCTTCTTCACTTGCCCAAGACATCCTTAGTTAAGAACCTGGTGTCTTTTAATGGACTGTTCCACTGTACTTTTACCAATCTCCATTTCTGCCTTCAGTTATTTTTTCTCAATCTTCCCCTTCTCAAAAAGCCGTCACTGTTTACCTGCTTATAGGATAAAACCCACACTCCTTAGTATGATGCACAAAATCCTTTAAACAGTAGTCCCCACCTACCATTTCACTGCCCTGTTATTCTCCTCATTCCATGCCACACATTACTCACTGGCCTACCAGTCTGGAAAACTCATCCTTCCCCACTCTCTCAGACTGGAAAACTCCCATTCAGTCTTCAACCCTTAAACTCTCTTGGTAAAGGCCCTTCTACTCCCTCTGATAGAATAAATCATTCACCTCTGTGCCCCAAGAGCACGTGTGACACCAGATTTTTAAGTAGCTGTTTATAGTTCACCTTTTGTAAAATAAATTTTGAGCTCCATGAGGGTAAGAATCAAAGCTTATTCATGTTTGTAGTCTCACAATTTTAAAATTACATTAAGCACTCAGTAACTATCTGCAGACCTGAACATAATTACTTCCTCAGGCCTGGAAAGTTGCTAAAGTTATGACCATAATCAATTCTACTGTAGAGGGACAACTGGCAAATGAAGGCCAACAGGAGGACGAGGGTCTTCATGGAAAATCTAAAAAAAGGGAAATTGGATTGTAAGAACATAAACTCTTATCCAGCATGTTCTAGGGAGATGGCAGCTGTACTTGTAAGATGCGAATATTCTAATCGCCAGAGGGGTACTTCAATTTTTCTGTAGTATGAAGCGGTCCTCACAAACACCCAATTTTAGATGCCAAAATTCTAAGCTCACCAGAACACAATTCAATTTTTATTCTGATTTCTAAGACACTGGATTCTAAGACACAGGACCCTCTCTGCCTAAAAAATAAATACATTCCTCATTTTAATAGATCTAGTATTTGTACTTAAACTAGATGCTGTCTCCTCCCAAAAAAGCTTTAAGGCAACCTTGATAACATTTACTGCAAGACAGTTACAAAGAGAGATAATTATGATAAAGGGAGAAATAAATTGTCATTCTGGGTTATCCATACACCTCCATGAACTGGATACTATGAATCAGTCACCTCAGACTTCAGTTAACTTTGGATAAACTGAAGGAAATTTAGTTCATTGGCTCTGCTAGTTAGAAACTTAGCCTGTGAATAATGGTGATTCAACTTCCACCACGTTCCTGTCCTCCCTGCCTGAGTAGAGCTGAGATGGTTGACCCAATTCTTACACAGCTTCTTAAATGTGGCGTGTATGCCCTTCAGCTTTTACTCATCCTTGCCATAAAAGGTCTTGGCTTTCTGATTTCTGTGATCAAACTTGCTCCCTTTATCTAAAGAAAGGCTCCGTAGCCCTTCATTTTGGGGCCCATGTTGCCAAATGATATAGTTTGGCTGTGTCTCCACCCAAATCTTATCTTGAATTATAGCTCTCATAATCCCCACATGGTGTGGGAAGAACCCGGTGAGAGGTAATTTAATCATGGGAGTGTTTTTTTTCCCATGCTGTTTTTGTGATAGTAAGTCTCATGAGATCTGATGGTTTTAAACAGGGCAGTTCTCCTGCACACTCTCTTGCCTGCTGCCATGTAAGACATGCATTTGCTCCTCCTTCACCTTCTGCCATGATTGTGAGGCCTTCCCAGCCACATGGAACTGTGAGTCTATTAAATCTCTTTTTCTTTATAAATTGCCCCTTACGAAAATGGACTAATACCCCAAGTAACTTGAACTTGAATGCCTAGTTTTGTTAAAGGTATCATATACCATGCTTTCCTCTCCACTCCAACTTTAAAAACATGTGGGAAGAGCTGTAGGAATCAGTCTCTAATTACTTCCAATGATGTCTACTGGACATTTTAACATTCATTCCATTATCCTTTACGCCACTTTCTTTACCCTAAATTCTTCACCTACCACTCTGTCTTCAGAGGCAGTCCTTCTCTCATTCAAGGTCATGCCTCCTCCCATACTTTAGTTCCCTAATCCTTCTCTCTCCTGCCTCCTGTGGGAAAATGTTCCCACCATTCCCAAGCTCTCCACTTCTCTTCTTCTGGCACATTTCTCCAGCATGTGAAAATTAGGGATTTTTAAGTAAAACAAGAAGACCAGAGTGAACACTGCACAACACTGTGTAGAGTGACCCAACAACCACAAATATGTTTGCAAATATTTGCATGTGTAGAGAGCATCTTTGGAAATAAACACAAGAAACCAATAAAGGTGGTAGCTAGCCTCCAGAGCTAGAAACACCACAGCCAGGGGAGAAGACTGGAGAAAGATTCATTTTTCTCTATATATCTTTTTGAACCCTTTGGATTTTGTGTAATAATATGCATGTGTTCTCTATTAAAAATAAAATTAAATACACATTTTAATGTTCACATCTTCCAAAGTTCTACCAAATCCAGTATTCTCCTGCTACACGCTCCCTGAATATATAAATTCATCCTCACTGTTTCAACCACCACCTGTGAGCTGGCAACTAAGACCTAATATCTCAGCCTCTTAACTCTTCTACGAGCATCAGAGTTCTATTTCTCAGGCTGTTAGACATTTAAACGTGGGGATGTCACCAGGACCTCAACTCAACCTCTTCCATACCTCATTTATCATCTTCCAGCTACTCAGCGCTTCAGGAAGGACCTCTATAAACACTGCTGCTACTCCTGAACTATCAGACCCAGCTGCAAATAACTACTATCATCTAGTTTTGTGGTCACCAGACCTGGAAATCATTTCTTCCTACTGTAGTCCCACAGAACTACCAAATCAAACAGCTCTACCCTCCCCTGAAATATCACTGAAATCAGCCTGCTTACGCCATTTCTATCACCTTACTTAAGGCTCTAATAATCTCTTTCCTGGGCTCCCATGTAACTCCCTCCAACTTGATTTCCTTGTTCCAGCATTATTCTTTTCAAGGTTACCCTGCACACAGCTGCCCGTGGGGCATATATGTATGTCAATATGATGGCCTCACTACTGGCTTCACACACTTGAGTGGCTCCCTAGACTAGCATCGAGGGAGCAACTCCTCAGCGGGTATCACCCGACCTGGCCAGCCTCATATCCTCCCATTCTTTGCCTTCTTAAAAAAAGTAATACAACTGCAGTTTCCCCCAAATAAATTCTACTATTCCTCACCCTGACACTTTTTTTTTTTTTAAATATTCCAGAGGAATGCCCATTCCTAACCTCTTCAGATTCCCTTCATTTTAGCTACCTTTTCACCATCACTGGAGGCTCACACAAAGATCTAATGAAAGAACATTGACTAAAGATATCCTGTAGCTATGAAGATTGACAACTACTAGACTAGGTCCAAAGTCATCAAGTCAATTACAAAGTAAAGCAATGGGATCATGATTTCCAGCTACCTTAATTCAGTGGTATCAGTAACTGATCTAGAACTTCTTTGACTATAACATCAATCTTGCACAATCACTGGAGGAATTTAAAGGAACAAGAGAAAACTCGAATTTTGGCTTCATAAGGTCTGAATGCCCAGCAAGAAGACATATGAAAGGTCTTGAGAATCTTCAGAGTTCCATCCTGTTATATAACATCTACTAACAACTTTAATTAACTTTAGACTTTACGGTGAATTAGGTTAGTATTTACCCACCTTTTTTACTTGGGGACAATCTAATCAATTTGCTATGCAGGTAGCAGAATGACAGTGAGTGTCTCTCAGTAAGGCTACCATTTCATTGCTAGAATCATACCTTGAATTTCAGAGCAAGTCTTGGTTTATTTAGACAGTGCAGAGAAAAATACATCTCCGTATTTGAACACTACAGAATTACGTCAGGAGACTGAAGGCTTTAATCAACGCAAGAGGAAAAGTAAACTTTGCTAAGGACACCCAATGGGGCAAAAACCCAACATCCAATGGGTCTTTACCAACTAAAGATGAATCCAAATGATATGTGGTAATGAGGAAGAGATATGATGCAGAGGCGAAATATTATAGATTGGATATCTCACTAATGCCATTAGTCATCCAAACTTATGGGAGGCACTATGGGAAAAACTCACGTTTAGCTTTTCACTTAGAGCTTTAGACTTATCTTTGTGGCATAAACCAAGAATCAAAGAACACCAATGTGGAATACATCTATATGTATGCCTGGGATTTCGAAAATGGGTTCTTAACATTCTAAGTTTATGACAAAGCCATACCTGGTGCTAATCAAGGCAGTTTGAAAAAGGGGAGTATTTTGAAAAGTGAGCAGAAAAAAAAAAAAAACTTTGAAAGGCTTTTCTCTATGAAATTAGGTTTGTAAAAGGATTTTAGTCAAAGTGCATGTATGTATGCTACAATTAAATTCAGCTTCATTACAATTCCTTTATTCATTAATGCATTCAACAAATATTTATTGAATGCTATGTGCAACGACCAGGAGAAATGGAATTCTAAAGACAGAGATAAGATACCCCTGAGACACTTCTAAAACAGCCATATTCTGTTTTTCTAGGCGGTTGTAGGGAGGTGTTATGAATAAGAACAATTAATGAAATTTAACAAATATCTAGTCAGGAATGGGGGCCTCCAAGACTCTCTCTTTGGCTGTTATTTGGAGATAAATCACAGCTAAAGGAACACAAAAAATTATATATTAACAGATACAGTAAGTACACATCCAAAGGACTTGGGACAATCTCGATTTTAAATAACCTTTCGTATTTGCTTGGAAAGTATGCTCGTATTTGTCAGATTACATAGCCCAATGCTGGCTTGTGACACACACAGCTAGACACACACAGAAAGGACATCTAAAGACTTCTGGGTTTCCTCAGGAAGAACACAGGAAATGGCAAATTAAATGCCCCTTAAGCAGCATGGAATCCAAGGGTAGTAAAGGCAAATCTAGGGCTCTGAAGCTCCTTGTGCAGGATTGCACAAAGACAGGACAGGGCAGAGCAAAGAAAACCACAAGGGCTGTTTTCAGGGAAGGAGCTCTGTAGAGACTTTTTTTTTTTTTTTTGGAATTTGGTAGGAGGTCAAATAGGACAAAGTGAAGGAAAATGAAAGAAGCTCATTCTGATCTTTTTTTGAAGGTCAAGGTAACTTACAGAAAGATTTGCATCAACACCAGAGTCCTCATTTTGGAGCTCTAAGTAGCCCTCGTGTTACTTTTTTGTTGTTGTTCTTTTAGAGAACAAACCATCCCATTCTTGGAGAATGCTTTTGGATATCTTCCAGGGTAGAGTGGTTATCACTGCACTACAAGTAGATGTACAGGTTTATTCTGGGACACTTAGTCCTCACAGATAGTCCCTTAAAAGTTAAGGCGCATTCTGGGGAATATGCCGCAATTCTATGTAAATGACATTCACAGAGACTTACTTGTCTTTATTACCTGGGTGAAGGTAGAGTTGCCTATTTAGAGTCAGAAAAGTATGGATTTCAGTTTAATTCTACCACTGGCTGACTGGGATATCTGGGGCAAGCTGTTTGAACCTCTCTGAACCTGTGTGTCATTCACAGAAAGGTGATAATCTCTTCATAGAGTTTGTAAGAAACTTAAATGACCTAAAATATGTAAAAGTGCACTCAAAATGATAAAATGATATATAATAGTTATCAGTACTCTTTACCAACATTCTTTGACACAGTCGCAATTGTAAGGAGAGGGGCTATGCTAAGCACAAACAAAGCAGGGCTCTTGGCCAATGAGCTCAAAAGATATATTACACAATCATACTGCAAAAATATATTTACTCTTTGGTAACATCAAATTCTATTCACAGTGTTAGTTCCAACTTTTTATTCCAATTTGACTTTGACCCCTACAATAATTACAGATTTAACATAAATGGATATTACTGATTATTCTCAAAGTGGAGAGAAATGTTTTATCTACCATGGTCTTCATTTGCAAATAATCTTAAAAGTAAGGCCAAAAATAAAGCTATCATTAAAACAAAAAAAAAAAGTGCAATATTATCTCCAGGATGGTACTCATGTGATGTTCTTGCTGTATTTTCAGGTTTTTACCAAACATTTCCTGAATAGCCATTAAATATTCAAACCATGCTAAGTACTATGAAGGATATGAAGATGATTAAGATACAGTCCATGCCCCAAAGGCACACACTAGCCCATTGAAGAGAGGCACTGGTAATAACTGGTAAAAAGGCAAACTGTCAAGGAATTTCCTGAGAAAGGTCCAAAGTACTCTGGGAATAGAGGCAAAAGACAGATGTCTTCCAATAGCAGAGATCTAGCAGGGCGCCATGGGGAAAGTTATTGTGAGCATGTGATGGAGGACAGGTGGGATTCCTTTGTTAGAAATGGCAGTGGTGGGTTAGAGGTTATCAGTTAGGCTGAGATGCAAGCTTGAGCCTGACCCCAAAAGTAGATGACAGCAGGGTATATTCAGAAATACTAGCTACAACAGCATGTCCAGAACACAGAACAAAAGAAGTTGGCATCAAAAAAGCAGGTCAAGAGAACATTGTGGAAGGTTTTGAATGCCCCTCTAAGAAGCTTGATTTTTTTCTATATGCGGAAATCCAGTGAAAGGGGCATGCCATGATGGGTCTTGGTTCTGGTAAGATGTACAAGTAGAGTCAGTATGGAGGATTTACTGGAAGGGTGGGAAAGAGACTAAAGGGAAGCCAATCAGATAAGGAGCTAAGGTCATAGGTCAGAGGTGTTAAGAGGCAGAAGGTAAGCAGTGGCAGCAGGAAGCAATGGATGAATGGCAGTTTGCTTTTTCATCCTGAAGTGGCATACGCCTGAGGGCACTAATCTCAGACACACTGTGTTGCCTACATTAAGAGCTGTTGGTGCCTTGGGCTCAACCAAACGGATGAAAATACTTAAGACCCACAAATCTGAGCAACGGCTGCTTTAAATCCTTGGTTGGTGACATTTATCTGAAGAAGGCACATTGTCAGTTAGAAGCGATCATGTGAGAAGCCTTTTTAAACCAAGGGACCTGTGACATAATAAATGTAATACAAAACTAAAAGTCCAATGATTTGCATTATCCTGACACCATATGACACCCCAGATTTTTACATCTTTGTCCTCCCTGCAGTCATTGTCAGAATTATTTAGCCTTTTTCCTCTTCTACAATTTCTGCTATTTTTACATGAATGTCTTTTACAGGTGACAGCTGACAATTGGAACTGTCTCACTAATCTGCTATGATTGTGAGCATGCATAATAAGTTCTTCATTTGATGATGAAAAATAAGATGAAACAATTGGTTTCCCAATATGACCAAGCCAATAACCCTACTTTCTTAAATGTCTGAGGTCGATAATATGGCCAAACACACGTAATAAATCATGTAATCATAAAATTAACCTATTTTTTAAAAAATTCTATTCTCAAATACAAAATCAAAGTCTTGGAGACATGCAACAAGTCAAATACCACCATCAGCATTAATTCCTTCACACCTAAAATATGAGTTCTTCATCGTACTATTGCATTCATTTTCTTCTTTCAGATTAAAAAAAAAAAGAATCTGCAAATGGAGCTAAACAGATTATTTTAGAAAACAATTAGACATAAAATGACTCTAAGTGAAGATTCCTGGCACTTTTCTATGTGTGCAAGTGTATGCACTCTGCATACCAATGACAAAGCTAGAAAGAAAACTCACCTGTTTTCTTCCTCAAGATCTGCTAGGATTCTCTCTAGCTCCCCTCTTTCCTCACTCTCTAAGGAAATCAAGATCTGGGCAGGACTACGAGGCTGGCTCAGGGGGGAGTCCTGGTTCAAACTTTGGCAGTAATGCTGGATTAACAAATGTTCATCATCTCTGGAAAATAAAATCAAAGGTTTTGGTTTTTTCCCCCCCTTATTTTGCTTTGGGGGTTAGGGACTCAGGAGTGTATTTGAAAATAGAAACATTTATTTGCTCTTAACAATTAATTAGACCTTTTTTCCTGCTCTAAAGACCTTTTGATACTGTTAAGGTTGTGATCTACCATTCTATTGGTAACACCTCAAAGTGTTTTTTTCTTGCTCAAATTTTCAAATGAAATTGATTGGCCTATTTAATGGATAAATGAAAGGCAGAATTACAGAAATACTGGGACTCTATGTTGACGTTAGTCAATAGCTAAAAAATATTAGAAGACATAATAATGGCTGTATAATGCTTTGGCCACCAAGCCTGTCAAGATAATCTGTTCGCTAACCCACGCTATTGTTGTACTGAGTAGGAAAAAATACCTTGCAGCTCTGAAAGTAACAGAGGAAATATTTTCTTAAGTAGATGGAAGGCAATGTAACCAAAAAGTATTGCTTCAGTAAGCCAGTTTTAACTCATATAAGTCACTGAGGCAGAATGACAACAATTAAACTGGAGATAAATAATTGTTTCGTTCAATTACTGTTTAGACAGAAAATCAAAAATTGAGGGGAAAAAGCCATTAAGGTGACTGATGAAGACTGAACATCTCATTCCTTAGGGCAGAGGTTTTTTTTTTTTAAATCTTTACATTTATAAATATAAGCCTTTTTGCCTCCCTTTCCCCCAAGATGAGTCCTTAAAACTCATCTTTTCCCCCAAGATGAGTTTTAACGACTCATTTTGGGGGAAAAGGAGGCAAAAAGGCTTATATTTGGGTAGGCAGCTGCAATCTTTCCTGGAAACTAGGAACTCTCTAATACAGAGGACAAACTTTTTTTTTCTGAATGCATTGCTCCAAGCTCCTAAAAGACCTGTTTACCTCTAAGTTATAAGAATTTCATTCTGTTTGTAATAAGAGGCTAAGGCTCTTTGTTACTGGTTAGGTATCATTAAGATGATACACTAATATTCTCCTCTCCATACCCACTTCATTTTAAAGTTGAAAAAAAACCAGAAATTTAGAAAAAAGTCCTCCCGATTTGAATGATTTGTGTCTGTCAAGCCAGTTAACTGGTTTAGATGTGAAAAGCTGACTAAAAATAACTATTGGGTATTAGAAA
The DNA here is from genome assembly GCF_001604975.1 of Cebus imitator. Lineage (NCBI taxonomy): Eukaryota > Metazoa > Chordata > Mammalia > Primates > Cebidae > Cebus > Cebus imitator. Next base: position 3,078,106 of record NW_016107523.1, on the reverse strand, counting down.
CAAACATTTAAGTGAAGTCAACGAATCCACCAAACCACTTCCCCAAACGTGCCCGTAAAATGCCATGATTTTTTACCATCCAACATTGACTCAAAATAAATTTTATGTCCTCAGAATAAGCTAAAGCTAAATTTTATTTTAAAGTAAAACAAACGCAGTTTTACGGCCTAATTTATCACCACTCATTCCACATTCTGAAGTTTTAGTGCTAGAATTTCCTGTGTTTAATTATAACCTATAGTTGTAACTACACTTTTCTTACTGTTCTCTTAGGCAGTCAATGAATGACAGCCACGGTTATATAGATACAACTTGAATTAATTTGAATGTGCTAGAGCTTCTAATACCAAAATCAGTGAGCCAAAGAAGCACATTATTCAAGTCATTTACATTTGGTTGTTTGGCCACCCATTTTGTTGAAGTATCTTATTAATACTTTTTCCCATAGCTAAGCAAGGTAATGCATCACAGTTATGATTGGGGAAAGGCTTTTTTGCTTGTTTATTTGAAGTAACTAAGTCATATACAAATGACTGAGTGTTGACTTGATTCTTTATTATTAGCTTGATCGTCTATGTACCAGATGAGATTATTTATTTTCATGTATGTCTTCAATAACTAGTGATACTATTTCTTTTGGCCTAATCCTCATGAAGGTTCTTTTCTCATCTGAGCATGACTGTGTTGCCACATCAACTACATATGATAAATTCACCATTCTTCCCTTTGTCTATATTCTCCATAAGATGGGTGAGATATCCATAATTTATCAAACTAAAAAGGCATCATTATACTTTGACTACATTTCTTCTCTTTTATGTTATTTATTCAGTTGGCAGATTCTTATTTTTTTCTTCATGCTTTCTTCAATGCCTGCTCTCTCTACCTCAAGCCCTGGTCAGCATTTACTTGGTTCATGGCAATGTTCCCTTGTGCTCTGTATTGTGAACACCGCCCTTACTCTATAATGAAGCCTCCGTTTCCCTGCCATAGCTGTGTTCTCTGCCGCTTTTAGCACCACTCTAACAGGGTTGGCTTATCACTCTGCTAGCAAACTGCGACCTGAATTTGTACATCTCTGGAAACCCTTCATAAGATTGCCTCACGTTATTTATCTTGTGAAGATGCTAAATCACAAAAATCAACTTCTTTGGATTTCTGAAGGAAAATCCCCAACTATCCTACCATGTGTGAATAGTAATGCTATACCAAGATCACGTTTCCACTCCCCATGAGTGGAGAAAATAGTACTTAGCCATCACTTTAAAATTAATATCCTATCCCTTTAAATATCTGGCAGGTTTGCTCAAAGGTTAAGCATTACTGTAAGTACTTGGGACTCTGAGATTTGTAATCATATGGCACGAAATAAGTTTAAGAATAAGGCAAACTATTTTTGCTACGCTAGATGCTAATGCCAGAATTTGGATGAGCTCATTCTATGCCAGGGCATTAAGAGTTAAAGAGAAAAAGTTAATGAATGGCTCCTTAAAAGATCAAATGAATATGATGCTAATTCCTATATCCTGTGCTATCCTACCTCTAAATCCTTCAAAGCAATTTCATTGTCAGGAACATTTTGTAAAAAGAGATGGGATACTTACATGCTCTCATTAGGAGAGATGCTATCATTTAGATAAGATCCATTGCTGTTTTCCATTTCTGCTAGCCTGATAAAAAACGTAAAAGCTCATTAAAACTTATGTGACTTCTTAGACTCTATTCAAGACCTAATCGAACATTCCTGAAAACTAAAGGATAAATCATGGCAAGAAGAGAAAGGAATCCTTCAAATTACAGGATGTGTGTGTTGGCTTAACCATTTGAGGCAGTGTGTGGTAGACCACAGGCAGTTAGCAGCACTACATTTATGATATAAATTCTAAGGAAAGTTGCGTTTCACTGTTTTCTCCCCACAGATCAATCTCGCTTTCACTGAGAACAGATCTTTGTTTTCACAAGAAAAGCTTCCCTAACAACAAGTGCACTCCCTACCTGACACTACCCCTTGTCTTTTAAGACAATTACTACTTTCCACTGATGACAGACTTACACAGCGAGCTAATGCTTTTCACGATTGATAAACATGTCCAGCAGTTAGAATTTTGACAAAGGATGGATGCACAGTAAGCTCTCTAAACATTCTGCCACCAGTTTTTACCTTTAAAATCTTCTTCACCTTAGGCAATCATACAGATTTTTTGTTTTCACAACTAAAAAAAAGTTAACCAAACTCTTACGGATTTATTTAACAAGCATAAGATATTTTAAAATCAGTAATTCAGTTTTTAGGTATGCAAATCATGTCAAACACAAAGAAGGTGAGACAGAAAGGTCCATGGAGTAGGAAAATTAATTATTCTCTTCTTTACAGTATATCATGTAAAATAAATACAAACACAGAAAGCTGATGCTTTCATATTCTCCACATAATACAGTATCATTTTTTTTTTCATATATGAATGTCTGGTCTAGCAGTTTTCTAAGAAGGTTAG
>NW_016107523.1:3066730-3075511 GCF_001604975.1 Cebus imitator | reverse complement strand
TAATGCTCTTGTTGGTGACCAAAAACAACATGCAGTGGAATGGCATGCAAGTTAGAGGGCAAGTTGATTAGTAGGAATCAGACAAGTTTGGGGAAAAAAGAAAAGATCTGTTTAAAATAGTATAGGTTAGCTTTCCTTGGTTAGTTATTTCAATAAATATTTGCCTGGCATTCAACTAGTCTCATACCTGCTAGCATAATGTTCAATGCGTGAATGAGTATCATCGTGTGAAAGCTGAGGGGACGAGGCAGGCCTATAAGGCAGAAAATGTGATTAGTCACAGATACCATCCATTAATGGAGAAAAAAAACCCACCACACAGTTATGTTATACACATGGCCTAGAATGTTTTTATTCTAATTCTAAGGATCATGTATACATTTAGTTGCTTCTGTATCTTAAATATCATCAAGTATTTTACAATCCAGGTTTGGGAGATGATTTCTTATACTTCTGCTTTTATCAAAAGCTATGAAGAGAGGCCAAAAGCTTCTCTGGAATTCTCATCATAGAAAATGCTGGGGGAGACAATTTCTAGGTAGCATTTTGTTCTCCTACTTCCTATAGTTCTGAAACTGTGTTAGCACTATGTGGTTTAAAATTTTAAATAGTTTACACCTTTGCCATTGATAGACTATCTTTGTATTGAATGAAAGCTGTACATTTGCCTACACATTTACGATTATTTTAGCTTCAAAGAGACTACTCTAGTACAAGACTTCTTAAGACTCCGTGTATCAAGATGTCTTGATCTATGCAATTTTGTAAAGAAGAAGTGTATCATCCAGTTCAGCAGCAAGACTATACTATTAATTTCTAGCACAAAATAGAATGACCCAGGATTATACTGTGACATTTTAAAAAATGGCTAAATTTCATAGAATGTCACGATAACTGAAATATTTCTTAGGGATACCGTGTGCTGAAATACAAGTAAGAAAATAAGAAAAGATCATTAGGAATGGTCTATGTGCTTTTTGTATATAAACACCTAGCTTTTCTTATCTCCATAGACAAGAGTTTTGGTAGGGTTAACATTTTTTCATCCTTTCAGATCTGATCTATTAATTATCCTTGAAGTTTTTATAGTATCTTTTGGATTAACCTTAGGGAAAAAAAAACCATCTGTTCTGAAAACCAGTTTAGGCTTGTGCTTTTTGTGTTAATTGGAATAGCACAAAAGGTCTCTTCCATTTCTCTGCTGACACAGAAAGCCCTTAGGTAAAGGCATAAATCCAAAAGTCAACAGTAATGTAATTCAGAGAGGACCCTGGTTTAGCCCAGCGTCCAAGCAGCACTGAAGGACTTGGTTGAAACACTAAGGAGAATGTGTTTGTTTCTTCCTACATTAAAAAAGAAAAAGATTTAGCTACCACTAGCTAAGCTTGCATAACAAATGTGCCAGAAATTGATATTTCTTAATATACTATAGTAAGATAATTACAACACACTACAGCAAATAACTAGGGAACTGGAGTTCTTCCCTGAGAGATAAAGGTCATATTTATGAAACCAATGCCATCTAGGTCAAGTGTAATCATAATCAAATTGAAATGAGTTACAAAGACGTTTAAATTGTCAAGAGGAAACAAAAGGATGACTACTCAATTTAATAAGCAGATCCAAAGATTTCCATGTGAATCTTCCCTATAGTTTTGGAGAGTTAATCTGTTAATCTTCTAGAACCCTGGCATAGCCCATTATTAGAAAAAATGCTAAGGTTTGTTTTGAAATCTTCACTGCAGATCAAGGTAAATTTAATACTTGTATTATTTGTATTATAAGAACTATCTTATGGAACAGACCAGTCTTTCAATTACTTATTTTTTAATAAGTATTAAGCCTACCATCAGGGAAAATACATTAGTAGTGTTTTCCCTTGTAATAGTCACTACACTGAAAGTGTATAGAAGAAAGAAAGCCTAAGACCTTGGAGCATTAAGTATACCAAGAAAACTAGGCATATAAATCCAAAACACTTTAATACCATTTTATACAGAAAATCTTATACAGAGCTTTAATTCTTAGCCTCAAGGATAATTCCATGTTATTTTTCTTATTAATATCCATAGCGCCTATCACAGCATGCCTAAGCACAAGAACTTAACCAGAAATCTTAAAAAATACACAGTAAAAGAGGCACTTATTAAACCACAGAATGAGCCAAAAGGGAGTACCGATCAGAGATGAATCATTTAAAAACTAAGAATTAGTAAAAATACAAAGCCACTTAGTCAACAAACAAAACTAAGTGCAAAGCCTTCTAAAACACTCCCAAAGGAAGGTAATAATAATGTTCCCTCCTTCCCTCTTCCTAAACACAAAACCATATACCCAAAAGAATTACTTACTATTAGAGTTAATGACCCACTTGGCCAACTCCATCCCACCCACCACCATCTTATCTTTTATGAAAACTCCATTAATCAGTTGACATTCATTTAGGTTTCAATGCAGAATCGCTCAAAGAATATTGTTTGACTGGCTCACTTAGGAGCAAACAATATAAAGGCCTATGCTAGCTTTAGTTTAAAATAATATGACAAACACAAGCAAATAAGGGTTTAGTCTAAGGAAAACCAAAAAATCTGTATCTCTGGAAACTTTCTAATTCTGTGATCCATATCAAATCGATTAAATACTGTCATCATCATAGGATTTGTTAACATAAGATAAAATTATTGCAAAATAAAACACATTAGGACCTGGTTCTTATGCCCGAATAGGATGACTTTGTAATATATTTAAGATAGTCATTATAATCCTAGAAATAAATACTTTAAATACAATTACTGCTGTTAAAGAAAACACAGACTTTAGGCTGCTAGGTTTGTTTTCTTCCTCAAAATGAGAATTTCCCACTATTTCTGAATAGTCTAACCAACTCTTTATAAAAAGGCAAACTGGGGGGTGTTCTTTAGTTGTTAAGAAAAGATTTTTAAATAAAACATGTTATTAGTTTTAAAGTGTTTCAACGTTTAAGAAAGACAAAATCCTCTACGTACAATAAGTTACTTTAAACTGGTTGCTGTAATTTTTTTTTCTCATTAATGTGTAGCTCCTTTTTGCCTTTCAAGGAACTGTTAATTACCCTATTTATTATTTTGTGCTCTTTTAATCTATGTATTTGTAAGAATTGTTCTTCAGCATATTTGTCTTTTGGATTTCTTACTTGGTTAAACTTCTTTCAACATGGAGTAAATCCATTCACTTATCAGGATCCAATCAAGCTGAAACTATAGTGTATCAACTCTTTAAAAGTTTCTTATTTATGAAAGGCTGTAATTTTTCTAACAGACTACCTGAGTTAGGAAAAACAATTACCAAGAGGCAGAGGACATAATTGAATCTAAATAACTCCCAAAGTTCTTTAAGCATGATGATGAAATAAATCAGAGAATGTACTACTGTAAGCTACCATAACTCAAAACTAAGGGCCACAATAATATAGTTTTAAAAAAGAAAAGGAAGCCTTCCACTTCCGTTAGGCCCATAAAGACTAAAAATAAACCTCAATTAATAATTTGTATTTATCACTACAGGGTTTTTAAAAAAGGATCTAGTTTAAATTAAATTACATGGTGGAACAATAAAAAGGACTCAATAAAAAGAAATTGAATTCTTATGTAAGCCTCCCTTTCCAATTAATCATTTCCCCTTCATACATAATAGAGCCGTCTGATTTTCAACAAATATCTTAATAAAGCATATTTTGAAATACCAAAAGTTTGTTATAACAACCCTACATGACATAGTTTTAAAACAGGCACAATGTTTGCTAATATATAAATCACAGGCCCCAAAAAGTTTTCTAACATTATAAACTCTAAGATAAGTCATCTGCTGGTATCTAAGCTTAGCGTTATTAATACACACCAATAGTAATAACAAAGATTATACTACACTTTCCTCCTAGAGCAAATGTGTAATTGTTTATCAGCTGAATATCTGGTTTAGAGAGGAGAGCAAAGTGAGTTTAGTTCAAAATTTAGAAACCCTTGTATACAATGATTAAGCAAATAGCACGGCATAACCTGATAAGCAGTCCACACACCTCATTAAAATTATTCAACCAAACTCAGTATCATGCTTTAAAACAAAATCTGCTGGTACTTAATAATCCACTTATAACCTAAAAATTCTAAAACACATGGAATCTCAAGGAATATGGCTAAAGAATGTTATTAAGTAATCAGAAGGTTCTTCCTTGCTTTTATATAACCATGTCTCCCAGGAATACAACTAAAACTCCAATAACTGCTTTGATTATAAAGTGAATTCAAGCCAGGATTTCTGCTGGTTTGAATTTCACCTGGTGGAGGAACCAAAACACCCACTCTGATTCTCCTGATCAGTGTAGATGGTACTTTCAAAGTCTCATCAAGAGAAGAAAAAAGAAAAAAAAAAAAAAAAAAAAAAAAAACTGAAACGAAGGGAGATTAATATGTCCATAAAATAAAACGAAACAAAACAAAAAAAGAGAACAAAAGAAAACCAAGCAAGCAAATGTGTTGGTGGTAGCAGCAGCACCCTTCAGCAAAAGTACTCACGCAGAATCTACCGGCCAGAAGTTGATCAGAGTAACGGGACTGCAAAACAAAAAATGAGGTGGTGAAGAGAGACACACGCAAACTCAGCCGCAAAAAAATTCACTGAAAGGTCAAAATAAATAAAATCCAGCCAATTAAGTATGAACCACGGAAAGCAATAGCCAAACCAAGGTGTAAAGTGAATTAAAAGGAAAACAAACAGTGTGGGATTGCCATCAGAGTTACGGCAAAAAAGAAGAGGAGGTTTAAAAGAGGTGAAGACATCATCCGTTTGATCGTGAGAATCACTACTACTTACTGTGAAGTAGTTTCCTGTGATTATATTTTCCCTTGAGTAGAAACAAGTGACTAGATATGACCACACAATCAGATACAAAGAGACACACATTTACTGATTTGTGAGAGAGGAAAACCAAAATGAAATACTGGAATCACTCATTTGTAAACAGTCCCGTATTTCTTTTAAGGCTTGTAAGGCCATTAGTGGCTGTATTGCGTTGAGGTTTTTCATTCTTCCCCCCACCCCCGAGATAAAGTTGAACTTTTGGGAAAAGAAATTGTCAAGTGATGTGGGAAAACAGCAACTGGACATCCCCTTTTTTCTCTCTTTTCAGCTAACATAAATAAAAGGAAAGAAATAGAAGAGACTGTTTGCATTTGGGAGTGAAGAAGGGTGTTCAGCTGAGAGGAGATCAAATATACATCAAACAAGAGTTTGTTCTGCTTTTGCCACTACTCACGTTTCCATGTTGTCCCCCTCTAAGACAGTCTGCACTGGCAGGTAGCCCATTCGGGGATGCTTCGCAAAATACCTTTTGGTTCGAAATTTGTTTTTCAGTACCTTGGCAAAGTCTCGAACATCTTCTCCTGATGTAGTCTAAAAGGGAAATCATGGTGGGATCAGATTTAGGACAGTAGGATTTCAAAACTAATGACCTCTCCAGTCTTCTGCCCCATGGCACTTATTTGGTAATTAAGGAGAGTGTTGTTGTGAGCAAAGGCTTTGGAATCAGAAAAATGGGGCTTTGAAACCAGGCCTGGCATGTACTAACTTGGGTGAGTTAGTTACTTCTCAGAGGCTCTGATCATCAGTAAAATGGGAGCAATAACACCTCAACACATTGTTATGATAAATAAATGAGCATACAAGCCACTAGGCTACTCAAATAAATGGTCTTAAGGTCAAATAGGTGACCTAAAATTTTACCACACTTTGTGGTATTTTAAAAACTACTTAATACATAATGATAGCATGCTTCACACACTATCGGTCTATTCACCACGTGGTACATTCTGAATCACTGACCATCTCTATAAGAGAAATAAAAGTGAGAAAGACAAATATCTGGGAGGATCACTCTGATGATGGAAGAGAGAGATGCTTTAAAGCAGAGCTTCTCATACTTCAAGAGTCACAGTTTGCTACTGATCCTTCTAGCTTGTGGGAGAGCAAGGGGTGGAGGGAGCTGGGGCTGGTCCCATCTTCCCATCTGTTGACCCCNTGCAGGTTTTGATTTACAGCATCAGGAGTTGGGGTCTGAGGTTTTTGTATTTCTAATAAGCACCCAGGTAATGCCAATAGACAAATGATTGATAGTCAACAGACCATATTTCGAATAGCAAGCATGTAAAATTTAGAGAAGAGGAGAGAAACACGAAGTGTGGCTCTACTGTCCACAGGGACAGGTTTATTTTAGAGAAAACAAATCTGAGAGGAGCCTGTCTTTAATTCTTGGAGATTTGTACTGAGTTCTGTCTGGCCACCAAGTCTATGCCCTTGCCATTTCACCAGTGATTTTTCACAGTTCTACTGTCCACTTAACATTTTCCTAAAACAACATTTTAGGAGATGGCTTCAACTCTTACTGACAGAACCTTGAACAAATTATTTAACCTCAGCACCTCAGAGTTCTCATCTGTATAGAGGGGATAAAAATTATACTACTTATTTTACACAGGGTAGTTTAAAAGGTAAAATGCTAAGCATTTAATTGTTAAGTGTTAGCGTATAAAGTGGATTTTTAAAATACTGTCAGTATATAGGACAGATAATAGGTGAGCAATACTGATTAAATGTGGTAGGTTATGAATCTGGGAAAACCTACAACCATACCCTGAATTCAACATGCCTCATGACCACAAGATCACCCCCACACAACCTCTAAGGCTGTGCAAAATAAACGTAAAAACATTCTTTGATACAACCATGCACACAGAAGGAAAACCCTATTCATTCATCCAACAATATTTTTTGAGAGTCTATCATGTTCCATGGGTGCCAGGCACTCCCCTAGGCACCAGGGATAGGGTAAATCCTAAAGCCTACAGGTGAGGGCCACTTTATCTGGGGAACGTCTGGGAAAGTGACAAATCACAGCATTACACATGATCTGTAGTATTGTACAAAACTGAAATTTATCCCAGTTGAACTAACTCTCACGTCAGGCAGGCATCTAACTTACCGGAGTACAATATTCCACCATGGGATAGTGCATTTTATGGCCTTTTGCAACTCGACCAGAAAAAAAGCAGCTTTGGCAGATGTCATAATTAAAGTGCTTTAGACTCCTGTACCTGATAAAGAGCAAAAACAAACACATATGCATTTCTTCAAATCAAATTCCCAAAGAACACTCTTTAATAAACCTTCTACCACGTTCTAATTCAAGAAACAGAATGCAATCTTCATTAGTCCCACAAGGTAAGTGATTAACTTCCTACTTCCAGATTTCTCCACTGCCTCTCCTACAGAATCAAAACATTTTGGCAGAAAGATTATCCTATAAACATATGGAAGGAGGGAAGACAAACTCCACTCTTATTTAAACTCCACTAGGAACTCTTTGAGATTAAGTAGGAAGGTACTGGCAAATTTCCAGTCTTTTGAAGACCAAATAATCAAATTTAAAAGAACTTCCAGAAGAGACAGATTGATGCCATGCCTGCCCTAACCCATCATGGGGACAAAAGTTTTCTGAAGTAATTATTTTCTAAAAATTGTCAAGATAAAGCAATGTCATAAGACGAAAGAAACTTAAATAAGAACTTTCAATTAAAACAAGCCTTGCTTGAATAATGTTTTCTAATTTACTGACATGATTCATCTTCAGTTACTTTTATCTCTATCTCTTCAAAAATCCCCCACTACGTTGCCGACAAATGATATCCGAAGCCTCAAGAGAAAATGAAATTTGGATTAGATGGAAGAATTTATCATCTGTAAATACTAGTTGGTACATTTCCTCCATTCTCAGAATGCGATATTCTTTGTTTCATACTCTCCAGCCTTTTGCTTTCTCAGATAAGAACCTTGGCCAATTCAAAGAAACATATTTCTTATGTCACGTATGGGGAAGTGGGAAGGAAAGCTATCTTTTTTAGATCCCAACCATCTTTCAAGAGAAGGAAAGGAGGAATGAGAAGTGCTGAGTCCTAAAATAATATAATTTGATAGGGGCCAAAGAACTGAAGGTGAAAATGCTCTTTCAGATCCTTCAAACCATTCTTCTTTTTTATTTTATAAAAATGTCCCCTGTATACAAAAAAGCCTACTAACTAAGGAAGCAGAGAAAAGACAGCTTAGAAATCCAATGCAGTCCCTTGTGGCTTCCCTTCCCCACTCCCCACCTGCATGGCATCATTTTTACCTGCCAAAAAACCAGGAAGGAAAGAAGGCATCCTTTGCAAGCACTGCCTACTCACTGTTGTCTATCTAAGCTTCAGAAACCTCTAAAAGCTTCTGTAAAACCTCTTTGTAAACAGCATGACTATGGAAGGATAAACACCCACAGTAAAAGAGCACTATGAGTAAAAAGCACGCAATAGTAAAGTAGTCATTAGAAAATAAAGTAACAAAACCAGTTCACACATAACTGGAAAGGGGTGTTTACTTAGTTGCTAAGTGGATTCTGCACAGGCAGAGACCACATAGCTAGTTGACAACTTTGTGGCTTATTCATTGCTATAGAAACCTTGATGTTGATCCACATGTTTAAGTACATCACAGTTTCAGAATTAGGATGTAGGATTACTGTTAAATGAGATTAATTCATAAAAAAAAATTGTCTTCCCAAACAGATCAACAAGGCTGAAGATTTATTTAGCCTCGTTTTTCATGACATTTTAAGAATATCGGATGTTGAACGATGAGAGCACATGGACAAAGGGAGGGGAGCACTACACACTGGGGTCAGTTGGGGGGACATAGGGGAGGGACGGTGGGGGGTGGGGA
>NW_016107523.1:3032604-3066454 GCF_001604975.1 Cebus imitator | reverse complement strand
TCTTTTGCTTATAAATTTATAAGAACTGTTCTTATTTTTTTAGCTGCTTTGTGAATCTTCCATTTACTTGTATACATTTTATTCCTTAAGAAGTTCATTAGGATACTATGCAAAGAATGTAATCAGATTCACAGATAAAGCAGCAAGTTCTAGGAAGCTGAAAACAATTCCTCTTACTTAAGGGAGAAAAAAATGGTGCAGAGTGAATGAGAGACTGAGCTACCATTATGGTTCCTCCCAGAATAGAATGATCTCCTAGTTTTATAACTGATTCTTGGAGAGTTTCTATAAACAGAAAAGACCGTGAAAAAGGAAAGATGATAAACATGTTTTGGTTCCAGGAGGGGGGAGGTACAGTTCATCTGTAATACCTCCGTGAAGACACACACTTTGTCCTGCTCAACCAAAAATGTGGCTCTGAAGAGCTGAAGAGTGAAGGTGGAAAGGGACACCAGCCTAATAAGTCAGATCCACCGAAATAACCCAGCAATCAGGAGGGTGACAGGAGTGATCGATGTTCCAGCCCCATCACCTTCTCTCCCACTTTGGAGAGGGATGAACTAACAGCAACTGGCACAGGAGATAAAAGGTCAAGTCGTAAAAAGCTGGAAAATATGATGAGAAAAAAAAGACATTTTTTTTGTTCCTTATACCTGAATCCAATGATTGGACACTCCTTGCAGATGTTACATTTGGCCTGATGCTTGGCAGTTTCTGCAGCAGCGACTCTGTGCAGGACGGGCAGCCACACCATGGACTGGGGTTCCAGTCTCATCCAGTCTAGGAAGAGGGCTGCTTCAATCTCTGGCTTATTATTAGCCTGCAAAGACAGGAGGGAGAGAGAAAGAGGGCAAAAGGATGAAAGAAAAGAAGGTGAGATGGCAAATGAGGTGTATATCAGATCAGGTAATAAACAAAAAAGAATGAACGAACAATGGTTGCAAAGTTAGGCTGGCTTTTCACAGCTTGTTTCAGCAAATGCTCCCTAACATCCAAAGAGACACCTACTCCTAAGGCTTTGGTAAACTGTCATTACTCTTCTTGGGTACTAAATGACAACAAAAGAAAACAAAATCAACAAACAAGAAAGGTAAAGCAAACTACGCACCTGAGCGAGACTATATTTAACTCTAATTTTTGAGCACATAGGTAAAAGCCAGAAGTGAAATGCAGGTGTTTACTGATAAAATTTCAAAGGAGGGGGACAACTGATTGTTTTCTAGAGAATCTATTTCTCATAGAATCATGAGGGGCTTTAAAACTCATCTGGTTCCAGAGCCTCATCTTATAGACAAGCAAACTGATTTGCAGATCAGAAAAGTAGCTTTTTAAAGGTCATACAACTAGCAGCAGAGCTGATAATAGAATCCAAATCTCCTGGCTTTGCACTGTTTTCATGATGCCCTGTTGATTCTCTGTCTGCCTCTCTATTTCTCTCTCTTTCAAAATCTAAATGTAAGAAATGCCATTCACCCCAGATAGTACAATGATCTCAAAATACCACCATTTGATTTATATGTTAGTGTATCATACATTTTACTTAAACCTTGTTTTTTCCAACCCTATAGGATTGTTTTAATTTTTTTTATATTATTAGATAGATTGACTACTTTTTTGCTCTTCATTGCTTCCTTTCATCTCATATCTTCCATCTGGGATTAGCTCTGCCTGAAATATGTCCCTTAGAATTTCTTTTAGCCATTGGTGGTACATTTCTCAGGTTTTGTTTGTCTGAAAATAGCCGCCTTTAAAAAAAAATCTATATTCCTAGAAATAGGAACACTTTTACACTGTTGGTGGGAGTGTAAATTAGTTCAACCATTGTGGAAGACAGTGTGGTGATTCCTCAAGGACCTAGAAATAGAAATTCCATTTGACCCAGCAATCCCATTACTGGATATATATCTAAAGGATTATAAATTGTTCTACTATAAGGACACATGCACACGAATGTTCACTGCAGCACTGTTTACAATAGCAAAGACCTGGAACCAACCCAAATGCCCATCGATGATTGACTGGACAGGGAAAATGTGGCACATATACACCATGGAATATTATGCAGCCAACAAAAACGATGAGTTTGTGTCCTTTGCAGGGACATGGATGAACCTGGAAACCATCATTCTCAGCAAACTGACACAAGAACAGAAAATCAAACACCGCATGTTCTCACTCATAGGCGGGTATTGAACAATGAGAACACATGGACACAGGGAGGGGAGCATCACACACGGGGGTCTGTTGGGGGGAAATAGGGGAGGGACAGCAGGGGGTGGGGAGTTGGGGAGAGATAGCATGGGGAGAAATGCCAGATATAGGTGATGGGGAGGAAGGCAGCAAATCACACTGCCATGTGTGTACCCATGCAACAATCTTGCATGTTCTTCACATGTACCCCAAAACCTAAAATGCAATTTAAAAAATCCATATTCCTGATAGTTGTCTACATTAAGTATAATTTTTTTTTTGAGACTGAGTATCACTCTGTTGCCCAGGCTGGAGTACAGTGGTATGATCTCAGCTCACTGCAATCTCTGCCTCCTGGGTTCAAGCGATTCTCAAGCCTCAGCCTCCCAAGTAGCTGAGACTACAGGTGCATGCCACCACACCAGGTTATGTTTTGTATTTTTAGTAGAGATGGAGTTTCACCATGCTGAACAGCCAGGCCTCAATCTCCTGACCTCAAATGATCTGCCTGCTTCACCCTCCCAAAGTGCTGGGATAACAGGTGTGAGCCACCGCACTCGGCTCAAGTATAAAATTTCTGATTGAAAGGTTTTGGGGTTTTGTTTTTGAATACTGAAATATTACCCCACTTTCATCTCACTATCTCTGTTGCTGTTGAGAAGTCAGCAGTAAAGATGACTATTGCTCCTTTAAAGATAATCTATCCTTTTCCTATCTTGTGCTGTGTTTCTAGGATCTGATTTAGACTGCTTAGGATTCACTGGACTTCTTAAAGATGTGATTTAGAGTCTTTAATCAGCTCTGGAATCTTCTCAGTCATGATCTCAACAAATAGTGCCTCTTTTCCATTCTACTTTCAGAACTCTGTTAGATAAATGTTAGACTTCTTCAATCTATATTTCTCTGAATAGGCCTTTCCTAGTTCCCCTCTCTCTGCCCCACATCTTTTTAAAACATCCTTCTGTGCTTCATTCTTATTAATTCCTTCTGCTTTACTATCTGGGTATCCATTTCTCTTGCCAGTCTGTTGTAAACCCATATAGCTTAAAATTTTGATTACTGTACTTTTGATACCTAGAAATACTACTTGGTCATTTTTAAGGTAACTTCTCAAGTTTGTGGCTCCCTGTAGATATTTTTCAATGTTGTTTTTTATTTTTCTAACTGCATAGACATAATTTTAAAAAATAATCTCTGTCTAGTAATTCTGGAATATGATGTTATTGTGGATCTGCTTCTGGGGTCTGCAATTTCTTCTGGTTCTCATTCACTTTGATTTCTTTCTTTTTCCACTTTGATTTCTTGTATGCTTAATATGTTTTTTACTGCTCTCTAAATTGACCTTACAAATATTTTCTGGAGATACTCTGAGCCCTAGAATAAGAGCGATTTCTCCAGAGATGATTTTCATTTACTTTTGCCAAGAACCAAGAAGCATTACTTATTCCACAGCCAGTTGTAGTTGAATCTATGACATGGGAATACTTAGTATCACACAAGTAATGGGTATTTGAGCTGCAGACCCAAGTTGCTTCTCTTGTAATGTGCTTTGCTAATAAAAGATATATCCACATTTCAGATAGAAAGGCAGGAGGGTTTAGACTGACAGGTCATTTGGCTTATAACACTGATCACTTCAACAGTACTCCAGTCGTTACCCCTAATTCTATATGTAGCAACACTATAGAGCTGTTTAACTTTGGATGTCCTAGCTGCAAAATGGTATCAGTTCAAACTTCTGATCAAATGCTATTGTTTACCAAAGACATGGAATCAACCTAAATGCCCATCAATGGTAAATAAAGAAAATGTGGTACGTATATACCCTGGAATACTACGCAGCTAGAAAAAAAAATGAGATCGTGTTCTTTGCAGGAACACGGATGGAGCCATTAACCTTAGCAAATTAATGCAAGAACAGAAAACCAAATTTTGCATGTTCTTATAAGTGGGAGTTAAATGATGAGAACACATGGACACATAGGAACAACACACACTGTGGCTTTACTAGAGGATGGAGGGTGGGAGGGAGAGGATCAGGAAAATAACTAATGGGTATTAGGTTTAATACCTGGGTGACAAAAATATCTGAATGATGAACCCCCATGACACAAGTTTACCTCATTACAAACCTAGACATTTACCCCTGAACTTAAAAGTTAAATTTTAAAAAGCTATTGCTGAGGGCTTTTCTCTGTGTAGAGTTGCATCAAATAGGTACTTTGTGGGAAAAAAGATTTAAAAGAAATTATGGAATCTAAGATGAAAAAGATCATGCAAGTCCATTCATCCTTTTGGCATGGCACCACAGAAACTTTCTGCATTCATTGAGTGCAAGATCAGCATTCACTGAGTCCAAACTCTTACCCATGCCAGTGTGTGCTTACAGCCACTATACTACCCATGTGAGAGAGCTAGGAAACATCCTTAGAAGGTGATCTTGAACACCTATGTCCAGACACCCCTGTCAAAAGTGCTTTATCAACACTGAGCTGAAATCCATCAGTACCGCATATTGAAGTTCCAGAGTCAACCCACTAGAGTTCAAATCTCAGCTTTGCCACTCACTGGCGTGCGACCTTAGGAAAATAACTTTCTCTCTCTGTGCCTTAATTTTTCTCTGCTACGAAGTGGAAATATTAATAGTGCCTACATCATAGAGTTATTTTATGATTACATGAGTCAACAAATGAAAGGCAACTGGAACCATGTATGACACATAGCAAGAACTATGTTTGCTATTGTTACTGTCATCATTATTTTCCGTCTGACCAGCAACCCAAAGGTTCTTGGTCTTTGAACAGCCCTTTAAATATTTTACCAGAGCTGTCTTATTTGCCTACACCTCTTCATTCCTATTCTTTTTATTTCTCCCTCCCATGACACAGCTTAGTTTGCCACTGTCATTTAGAAAATGATTCTTCAAATATGATAGCTGAGAATGGTACCTTTATTTCTCCAGACAATGTAATTGGATTACTTTCTTTTGTTCTGTACTGTAGGCTCACATAGGGTTCCTACTCAACTAAAATCTGAGTCAACGTTTCCCAGCATGTCCAGCAGAACAATCATCCAGCAAAATGCTTCATGAGAAGGTCAAATTAATTAAAGAAACATTGCACATTATATCCACCTCTTAAAAATCTTAATGCACGTTAATATATTAAAAACTGAGAAGGTCACCAGTAAAGAAACATTTTAAACTTTGATTGACCTCAGAATGTCCACATATTATTCAATGATCCCAAGGCCTTCATCCTTTTTTAACTTATAAAGCTTGTAAACACCACAAAATACTAATGTCGTGCTGGGCATGCTGTTCTTAGTTGTTTCCCATGATTCTTCCACTCTGTACCTGTCCAACTGGTATTTTTTTTCCTTTCACATCTGTCAAGGACTTTCCTGTTAGTTTAAGCCCATTGTAAAGTCTCATCAAAATCTTTAAAAATTCTGACTCTTAAAGCCAAAGAATTATCCATTCTTCCTAACTTTGGGTAATTTTTACATTTTGTTTTTGTTTTTGAGATGGAGTCTCACTGTGTTACCCAGGCTGGAGTGCAGTGGTACCATCTTGGCTCACTGCAACCTCCACCTCCTCGGTTCAAGCAATTCCCACTTCAGGCTCCCAAGTAGCTGGGGTTACAGGCACCTGCCATCATGCCTGGCTAATTTTTATATTTTTGTAGAGATGGGGTTTCTCCATGTTGGCCAGGGTGGTCTTGAACTCCTGATCTCAGGTGATTCACTCACCTTGGCCTCCCAAAGTGCTGGGATTACAAGTGTGAGCCACTGTGTCCGGCCAATTTTTACATTTTAAAACATGTATTCTATCTTCATTGTTAAAAGTCACTGGTGGGAATATCAAACAGGCCAAGGTCAGACATGAGCCACACCACTGTACCCTGTATCTCATGTCAACACAAATCCATGATTCAGTCCTCTCTGGTTTTGAACTGTAAGTATTCCTAGTTATAGAATCATCTAGTCTCTGTTGCACATGTTTCTCCATTGTGTACACAAAGACACAAAGAGAGGCTTCATCAAAAGAACTGGAAGCGTTTAGCTACAATATGCCTTATAACAACCTCTTGCTCCACTGGTCTAGAAACCAACTTTATCAAAATAACCCTTTCTAGCCCGAAGAGAAACCATTATAGAAAGGCAGCAAGTTGAAAGCAATTACTTATTCATGCCTATTTAAAACATAAGTTTATTGGTGCTTAAATCTGAACCGATACATTTTTTCTGATTTTTGTTTAAATACTAGTTTGTTTAATGATGCATTAGAAGACACGCTCCAGAGTAAGAATTCATACTTAATACAGAAAATGTACATAAAATTGTGGTTCATCTGAAACACAGAAAAAAAAAATCTGTGAGTCAGCAACAAATGTAGGTGTAAAAAATAAAAGAAACACTATGTCTGTGATATATAACTAAAGGCATAGAAAGTATAGCGGGAGTATATTATCTCATTACCCTTACTATCGTTTAAACCCTTCTTAGGAAACAGTGTCTAATTCTGGTGGCTACAACTGACCCAGAACTTAGAGGAGGCTTGGGAAAAAGGCAAGATGATAATTAAAGGGTTTGAAAGACCTGAGAACAGCTTAAGGGAATTGGGATTATTTAGTCATGAAACAGGGAGGAAGGGAAGAGAGGAGAGGGGAGGGGGAGGGGCAGGGGGAGAGAGAACAAGCAAGAAAGAGTAACTGAAGGGTTGATTTAATAACAGTTTTCGATTATGTGAATGGCTCTCACATAGGGGCCTGTGACCAGCTGTTCAATCCCTCCACTGAGGACAGAACAAGAAGAAACAGACTTAAGCAGCATGAAGAATTTAGGCTGTAACTCATACGGAAGAATTTCCTGATGCTGAAAGTTGCTAAAGCATTAGTGTGACTTACCAAGGGAGGCTGCAGAATGTTCTACTCTTTCAAAATACTATAGATTATTCTGTGCTTAAAGGTCGGAAATTCTCAAATTTCTTTCTAGCCCCTAAGATGCAAGATCCATCATTTTGACTCTTTTAAAACTGCTCACCTATGCCAAATGACAGCACTGAAGACAAGATATGGGGATTCACATTCTTATTCTGTTTCAGTCTTTCATTTTTATGACAAACTATTCTACATCCTAGCGGTATATTCTCTTTCCTTTTGTCTGGCAATAAAGAAAGAAAGAATTAAAAGCCAGGCAAGCTTTTAAAAAGACCTAACAGAACTGGAATTAAACCCAGCTAAAATGACATTTTGATCATTCTAGAAAAATACATATAGGGATAGACTGGACCAGCAGGAAGTTGTTAAGGTCAAAAGATAAGTATGTTGACATTCATCGGGCTGAGATAATCTTTGTAAGTACCATTATCTGTTGAGATACATATAAGTCTCAGATACATTAGTCTCTCAGTATCAAGGGTGACCTTGTCCTCATCCCTAAACACCAGTTTCAAGCCATCCAGGCAAAATCTCTTAGAAAGGTCATTTAGCCCTGGGTTTTGTTTCGTTTATTGGCTTTGTTTTGTTTTGCTTTTGCTATTGTTTTGGCAGTAACTCCATTTCCCCATTCTATGGCATGCACACACAAAAAGCAAAGCTATCACAGCTGATTCCATTGTGATAGTCACAGTTTGGAATTACATTGGGTTTCTCTTCTTTTTCTGTTGGTCCTTACCTGCCAGCAACTATCCATAACATAAAGGCTAGGGGAAGGAATCAGCTGTCATTACTATTGCTCTGTTACAGCACGTTGGAGAGTGGCTTCATACAAATGTCATCTTTATACAAGTATAACAGTGTATAAAGACAGTTAAAGAATTCTCAATATCTGGAATTTCTGGCAAAAGGATTTAACTATCAATATAATACGTTCAAAGGGGATTTATATGGCAAGTTTGCAGGTAGGAGATTTGCCAGGGTTCCGAATAACTTTTGGATTTCTTTGATGTTGTGCTTTCCATAAATCCTTGGATACTGAAGGACCAACTGGCTGCCAGGAGGTCAACCTAAATACTCATTTTTCCCTCAAGATAATAAAATTAATTCATGGCTACAGAGGAAATGCAACTCAATATTTCTCAGCAAGCCCTGCATGCCAGCTACCATAAACATATACATTATATTTTTAAGAGAAAGCAACTGGCATTTCAATTGTGAGGTTTGTGAAAACTATGTCAATACTTAATAAACTACAATAATTGGTACAATCATCCCTCAGTATATGCTGGGGTTTGCTTCCTGGCCCCCTGCAGCCTCAATCCCATAGGGCTGTTGGGATACAGCAAAATCCACACATACTCAAGTCCCACAGTCGGCCCAGCACAACTTATATCCACAGGTTCTGCATTTCTTGAATACTGTATTTTTGATATGCATTTGGTTGAAAACAATCCACTTATAAGTGGACCCACACAGTTCAAACCTATGTTTTTTAAGGGTCAACTGTATCCTTAAAAATGTATGTACAACATCAAACAAATCCAAAAGTTATTGGAACCCTGGGAAATATCCTACCTCCAAACTTGCCATGTAATGCCCTTTGAACTTATTATATTGATAGTGAAGAGAAGTGCCCAGTAATTCTCAGATAACAAGAAACTACCATCCTGGAAACAATACATAACTACACCTCCTTAATTTCTTTCCTAAATTGCAGATTAATTAAAGACAGGAACTATAATTCTGGACTCTCTGTTAAAGTCTGCTGAATTGAACAGTGGGTGGGAATTCAGCTTCAATGTGATCACAAAAAATAAAAGGAAAATTATAAAATCTGTATGAAGTCAGAATTTTAAAAATCTGCCTAGTCACCCCAAAGAGCAAAAACATAAAATTATGAAGATTATATAAACAGTAGAAGACAAAATATGTACTTTCTCAAACTGTCCAAAATTTATAGATTAAAGTAAGTGTCTTTCTGTTGGTTTCCCTGTGATGGTATCACACATAAAAGGCTAACAGACTGTATCTGGACTTGGAAGGTATGTTTAGAATGATCTGGCTTAAAATGTAAGTATACACAAAATTCACACTTGGAGCCCTTGAAAGGAACAGCACAGGCAGATAGCTTTTCGCTAGGTCAGTGGTTCTAACTGGAAATGATATTTCCCTAGAGAAAATATGACAATGTTTGGAGTGTTGATCAAAAAACATCAGAGAAAAAAATCTCCAAATATGTTGAATGTATTTGGGAATCAGATATGAGGATTATAACCCAAGATGCATGTGAAGAGGGGATGGTGGACGGAAACTTCTATTGGTAAAAGCAGAAAAGTTTACATAAGCTGCTTGGAAACATAGTTCATTGGTTTCAGATGCTCAATGCCAGAACTGGTGTCAGTTTACTGGTGGAGATGCCACTACAGGGCAGATGTTCTTTTGAGAGCATCTTATGTGAACTGCTGGAGTGTTAAGAAAGGAAATTCTTGTGGGGCAATTTTAGAAAGTCCTTGAGACAGTCTTTATCTCAGGCATGTAATCATGAACCCTCCTCCTTTCATGTTTTCCTGGCTCTAGTGTGTTTGGGACTGACAAAAAGTGATTTCATCCTGGTATCTTTTACAGGAGACATTTTTGGTTGTCACAACTGAGGGGGAGGTGCTACTAGCATTTAATAGATAGAAGCCAGGATCCCACTAAACATCCAGACACAGGACAGCTTCCCACAACAAAGAACTAGAATTATTTGGGCCAAAGCATCCGTAGTGCCAAGGTTGAGAAACCCTGCCCCAATGTTAACATCTTACATAACCATATGCTTCATGTGTCAAAACTAAGAAATCCACATTGATTCACCACTATTCACTAAACAACAGACGTCCCTGAGAGTCCTTCAGGGCATTTAATAAGCAGACAACTATCCTCTACCACACAGACATTGGGAGGCTACAATAGGCCTATTCAACTGCCGAAATGCCACACTGGTTCATAAACTGAGGGTAGAGAGAACAAAAAAGAAATGAAAAGCCCCAAACTAAAAGTCACAAGGAAACATGCTAAAATTGTAGATTCAGATTTGAAATCAAGTTGCTTCTCAAACTGACCACTCTATGCAATATGTTCCAGGATAAATAGCAGAAATTTATTTATTTAATCATTATTAATTTAATCATGGTACATGATTATCCCAAGTAAGGTAAAGCAGGTCTGCTAGTACAAGAATAACTGTGTGTGTGTGTGTGTGTGTGTATGCGTGTATGTTTTGATTTTACTTAGTAGGTCATAACCATTTAGAGAAAAAAATAAATATACAAATATTAAATACATATCCATAAATACAATTTCTAAACATTCTTGACAGAAAAAGGTAAATTTATAGAAAATATTGTGAGTAAACCACAGATTTTTAGAAAGGGTAATCTCTCCTTTGTGGCTAATATGGTTTAGCTATGTCCCCACCCAAATCTCATCTTGAATTATAACTCCCGCAAGTCACGTGGCATGGGAGGAACCCAGTGGGAGGTGATTGAATTATGAGGTGGGTCTTTTCTACACTGTTCTAGTGATAGTAAATGAGTCGCACACTATCTATCTGATGGTTTTAAAAATGGGAGTTTCTCTGCATAAGCTCTCTTTTTGACTGCTGCCAGCTACGTAAGTTGTGACTTGCTCCTCTTTGCCTTCCACCATGATTGTGAGGCCTCCCCAGCCATGTGGAACTGTAAGTCCAATAAACCTCTTTCTTTTGTAAATTGCCCAGTCTCAGCTATGTCTTTATCAGCCGTATGAAAACGGACTATACAGTGCCCATTTTCATTTGCTATTTTCACTACTAAAATGTTCCCTTCATAAATCCAAAAAATCATTTCAATGTCATTGGCATTGTTAATAGGTAATGGCATTAAAAGCCGACAACTCAACTTTTCTGGCCTTCATTATAAAAAGTCTTAGTATTTGGAAAGATTTGTTGTATTTAAATTTATATAAACTGTTGTTTTGAATTACAGTCTGTACACAAAGATTTAAAACCACAAGGAAAGTGGTTAGTCAGGGTCAGACAGTATAGAACAGGCAGTCCCTGACTGTTTCCTGATCTGTTATTATAATTTCTTTAACCTCTAAATCTACCAAGGGCATCAGTAGAATATTTTACATAAGACAGAAGTCTGCACCAGCAAAGAACATAAAAGGAGGAACAAGTACAAGTTGTAAAGAATATTAATGACTCGTCTTCCAAACAATCCCAATTTTTATGAAAATCAAATGAGTGATAAAAAATCTCTATAAAACTATACAAAACCTGCATGTAACAAATAAAACAGAAGGAAGGTGACATTTTGATCCTCTTAGACACAAGACACTCGAATTTTATCTTTGAGTTACTGAGGAAACCACAGTGTAGGGACGGACACAAGGGATCATTTATATGAGGTTCTACACAATGGTTTTTCACATCTTGCTCTTAGTGTATGTTTCCATTCAGAGAACAGGTGGTCTCATGTGAAATGCCATACTCTATGTACAAGACTGTTTTCTGTATCTTATAGCTCTGTTACATGAGTTGTTACCCAGAAGATCAGGTAAGAATTTGCTGATCATGGCCAAGCTTTGAAATAAGTACAGTAATTCATTTCCTTTTCTGCCTTTTAACTTTTAGCATATAATCAAAGAAACTTAGGGATAAGTAACTTTTGAGATAAGCTGTTTTAACTTTATGTTACAGATAAGAAAAAGCCCAACAATATTAAGGAAACAGGTCAAGATTATCTACGATTTTAATACTGAAATATATATGCTTAAAATAGTCTTTAAAGGACAGGACAAAAGTGATATCCTATGGGGAAAAAGCAGGGTGATCCCCCAAATCTTTTGAATCTTTAACTTGTTTGAGTGTGCTTTAGTCTGATATCTAAGTAAGCAAGGCCCACTTAGGACAATGGCCAGGTACTAAATCTTCAAGTGAATTATATGCTGATTACATGGCTGCAAGAGCCAAGGGAAGGTACAAGTAAATACCCCACAACACTGATAAATGGATATCGCCTCTGATCACCTCTTTTCCCCATACTTTTCAGGATCACATGTCCCTTGTACCATTAGATGCCACAGCATGTATGAGCTACATGGACTGACAGGTGCAGGTCCATATATACTGAAGTTGCAAAAGGGAAAAAAACAATAATCTATGAGCTTCTCAATTCAGCACATAGTTTTCACATTACATGTTTTAGTTATGTCAACGTGTGGTTCCCATAAAAGAGTTGGTTAATATGGAAATATATTTATTAGACATATGTTTATGTTGCTATCTGGAGAAAGGACTGTCAATTCTATACACTGCCATTTTAAACAATTCCAAGACAAAAATAGTATCCAACAGCAGTTCAGTAAAGAGCAATATCATTATTTGTACACTCAGAACCACCTTGGATGTCCACAGTGATATTCAAGAATAGTTGGAGGAGAGGTAGAAGCAGCTCTTCTTTAAATAAGAAAATGGTCTAATATATGCAGAAAGAATGGTAGAATTAGAAAGCACTATTATGCAACCACCAATATTATAATTGAATTAGCCATGGATCATCAATAAATGCTAAAACCACAGGGGTAAAGGTTAAGGAGTAGGATATTCACAATATGCCAAAATATAAAAAAAAATTACTTTCTAGTTAGTTACAAAGGAAAAAGAGTACTATACAATGAAACTATCTGGCAGATGCCACCTTAAAACTGTGATACCAATAGGAACAAAATGCTGTTTTCTCCCTCCAGATTGTGATACAGTGGTAGGTAAAGAGCATCATCGTACCATCTTTTGGCCAAAAACATGTTAACATTAATCACAAGGAAACCATCAGAAAAACTCCAGAATATGGGACACTCTTCAAGAGAACCAGTCTGAACTCTTCAAAAATGTCAATGTCAGAGCGCACGGTGACTCATGCCTGTAATCCCAGGACTTTGGGAGGCCAAGGCAGGCAGATTACCTGAGGTCAGGAGTTTGAGACCAGCCTGGCCAACCTGGTGAAATCTCATCTCTACTAAAAATACAAAACTTAGCTGGGCATGGTGGTGTGCACTTGTAATGCCAGCTACTTCTGAGGCTGAGGCAGAGAATTCCTTGAACCTGGGAGGCAGGGGTTGCAGTGAGCCGAGATCACGCCACTGCACTCCAGCCTGGGTGACAGAACAAGATTCTGTTCCCATCCTGCAAAAAAAGTCAATGTCATGAAAAAAAAATGCTGGGATACTGTTTAGAACTAAACGAAGGTACAGACACATGACAAACAAATGCAAGACAAAAACCTTGACTAGATCGTGGAAGAAAACAGTGGTTAAAAGGAACATTCCTGGAACACTGGGGAAATTTCAGTGTGGACTGCATATCAGATGGTAATACTGGATTGCTGTTAAGTTTGTGTGTAACGATAGCATTGCTGTTATGTTAGAGAATGTCCTTTAAGAAAATGGTGTACGGTGAAGTGTTTAGGGGTTTCTGTTGTGATGCTCCTTTACTTTTAAATGGTATGAGGGAAAATGTATTTGTGTGTGTATGCACACAGACACATACATAAACAGAGTTGAGAGGGTAGAAGAGGTAAGGAGAGCAAAAAGCAACCATGGATTGTACAGATACATGATACAGATGAGTATTCCTTAAACTATCCTTACAACTCTTCTTTGTGCTTGAAACATTTCCAAAATAAAATAGTGGTAGAAAACGATTGTTTCTTCCAAGTCACACCTTCACGGGAAGGGGTTGTGGGCAAGGCAGGAGGGTGGGCAAGAGTGATTTTAGTTACTGTGAAAGGAACAGGGAAGTGGTATTAATGTAATAGTAATGAGTGTGAAAAGTTCCCCAGGATTCGTTTTCTCTAAAAATACAAGCCTAACACAAAATTGATTTCCTTCCTGTCCTTGTCATGGTTTTTAAAGCATCCCCTCACCCACTCAACCTAGAAGTGATTTTCCTAGATCCCTAAATGTGAATCTCCAGCCATGAAAATGAGTTTAAGAGTCCCCACATATACAGAATTTTTTCTTGTTTAAAGAAAGGAATGAAAGGTCAAGAGTTGTCTTTGTGAGACAAGAAGTAAAAGGCTTCCCAACTACCGTCTTGGTAGAAATCAAGCATTTTATTTAAAGTTCTGAAGATAATGAGCAGGTAGGAGGCCAGCAGTCAATGCTCTAAATATTAATCAGGACTCTGAATCACCCATTAAAGATAAAATCAGCCCAAACAATAACACATGGTGATTATCCACTCTTCATTTCCATGTTCAAGGACAACTGTCCTGACCTCAGGCTCTCCACTCCACCTGACTAATAAACCAATTAACACCATGGCCCCAGGGAACATATGCACATTTTAAATCTATGCAAATCCCTAAGCATACTCAATAGTATTAATTTATGCTACAAAGTTCTACTTCAACAGAAAAGTTAAATTAGAAAAGTTTCACATATGCATGGTAAAGCACATATATGTGTCTATAGATACCATGGAATACACTTTCCCAGGTGCGGATCAGGACATATTATATAAAAGAAGAAAATATAAAATTAGTTAGCTCTTCCACTACTGCCTCCTACAATCCTTTAAAAAGGAAGGAGGGAAGGAGGGAGGGAGGGAGGAAGTGGGAGAGAGAAAATAAAAGAAAAAAGGAAAAGAAAGGAAAGAAAGAGGAAGAAATAAAAAGAAGGAAGGAAGGGAGGGAGGAAGGAGAAGACAGGGAGGGAGGGAGGAAGGAAGATTTGGTCATAACAATAAAGTGCTACTTTAGAAGGATGAAGACAAGAACAAAATGACATACGCTTTTCCTTAGCAATAAGTGTATGAATGAAACAGGCTTCAACCACAACACAAACCTATCTTCAAAATTCTGGTGAGAAAACATCCATTACTCCACATAGAAAAGTTAAACAAATCACTGTAACTTAGATAATCACAAAGCTTAACCCACAATAGCTTATAATTTTTACAAATAGCAACTGGAAACCAATATTAAACTTAAGACAATGCTGATAATACTCTGATAAGGGTCTTTTCTGAAAATCGCAGGCATTTTAACTGTTCATGAGCAAGCCCAGTAAGAGGTGGGTGATATCTCTCAGCTATTCATAGCAGCCAGCTATCTCTGTGGAAGGCTGACTGGACTATTAGGGTCTACCTTCAATTCTGGGAAAGGCCACCTCTTTATAAATATCAAATAGTAGTAACTCTTACTAATTATTTCGTTACCAGAGAGTATTCATCAGTCCAAAAGTGGTGTAAAAAGAATGTCTATAGAACCAAAGGGCCCACAGTCTGATTACTAAACAAAAAGCCAAAGGAAACCTAAGAGAAGCAGGATTTTTAGGAGTTCCTTTCAAGATGGAAAATATATTAATAAAATTTAATCAACTGCCCTGGAGAATGCTGTCTAACAAGCTAAAGTCTCCTGGCACGGCATTTTAACATTTGCAGAGAAACAGAATCTCTAGAGTCTTTTAAAAATCCACAGATGATGTTTTGTTATAGTTAAAAGGAATTATTAATACTGGCAGGTATTTTCATGCCACAACACATACTTTAGATAATCATAGCTAACATTCACTGGGCACCAACTATATATTCACCACAGCTCGTAAGTGCTTTGCTTCTATTGGTTCATTTAATCTCCTCAATCACCTCTAAGAGTTCAGGGGCCAGGAAGGTTAAGAAATGTGCTCACAGTCATACAACCAGCAAATATTTGGACGCAGAGATTTGGACGCAGGCACAGTCTGGTTTCAGAGCCTATGCACTTAACCACTCTGCCCGTCACTGATCCAGATATTCTGGAATGCTTTATCATTTATGTGTTAGTGATCCTCCCACCTCAGCCTCCTGAGTAGCTGGGACTACAGGTGCACGCCACCATGCATGGCATCAACACTACATAGTATATTGCAAAATAACTAAAAGAGTGGAATGGGAATGTTTCTAATACAGAGAAACACTTGTTTTCAACAGTTGAGACTGTAATTTATTCTCATTTCCATATCATTCTACATTATTACAATAACTGTGCCTAGATGGTATTCATTTTTGTCATACAAATAGAAAAATTCAGAAGATAGATGGAAAAGCAACTTATTCATTGTGAATACTAAGTACAACAGGAGGCAGAAAACAGATGTAAAATAGAGTTTGACACTCCAGCTTTCATAGGTGAAGCATATTGAATATAAAGTGGGTATACTTGATGATATCTAAACAATAAAGTCCTTAAAATGTTTACAGAAGAAAATACTACCAAATCAAAACCACAAAAAGATACCCGCAGTCCCATGTTCACTGCAGTACTGTTCACTATAACCGAGATAGAGAATCAACCTAAGTGCCCATCAGTGGATAAATGCATAAAGAAAATGTGCTATAAACACATAATGGAATATTATTCAGCCATAAAATAGAATGAAATCCTATTATTTGCAGCAACATGTATGGAACCAGAAGGTATTATGTTAAGTGAGATAAGCCACACACAGAAAGAGAAGTAGCCCATGTTCTTACTCGTGTGGGAGCTAACAAAAAAAAAAAAAACAAAAGTGCACCCATGGAAACAGAGCAGAATCATGACTACCAGTGTCTGGGAAAAGTAGTAAAGATGTGGGTGGGGGATAAAGAGGGGATGGTTAGTGGGTACAAAAATACAGTAAGAAGAAATATGATATAATGTTTGGTAGCACAGTAAGGTCACTATAATAATCAATGTGTTTTTTAATCTTTTTACAGATAGGGTCTCACTATGCTGTCCATGTGGAGTGTAGTAGCTATTCACAGGTGCAATCGTTGTACATTACAGCCTTGAACTACTGGGCTCAAGTGATCATCCCACCTCAGCCTCCTAAGAAGCTGGGGCTACAGGTGCATGCTACCATGCATGGCAACAATAATTTATTGTATATTTCAAAATAACTAAAAGAGAGGAGTTGGAATGTTCCTAACAGAGAAACGGTGAATGTTTGAGATGCTGGATACCCCAATTACCCTGACTGTACCACCCTACACATTGTATGCTTGTATAAAAATATCACACATAAATAACCCATAAATAAGTACTATTATGTGTCCATAATAACTGAAAATAAAATATTTTAAAACATACTTTTACATTTGTTAAATGGCTGGCATTGCAGGTTTGTGAGATAATTCTTTGCACGGTGATGTTACAATGGCTACAATGTCACAAAGTAATAAGAATTTTTCAGTTCCATTATAATCTCTTTTTAAATTGATCTTATGGGACCAACACAGTATACATCGCCTGTCGTTGACCAAAACGTCATTGTTCAGCACATGACTGTATAAAGTTTTCCCACCTAAAAGTGGGACTTGGTTTTACTTGAAGATAGACTAAATGGCTACGCTGGGATTAGAATATTTTAAATAAAGATGTGTGTGTGTGTCCATGCACATGTGTGTGCATGTATGTGTTTTGGAGTGGGGTGTTTATCCCATTCTATTACAATCTAAAATTCATATAAGGGATCACATTAACACATTAACACTGTGTTATTTCAGTCTTGTCTCTGAACTGGTTGAAGCCATGACATGATATAATTGCATGATGTAGAATGGATTCATTCTGCCACTGTGGCCCTGCTTTCTCATCTGAAAAAGAAGAGATGCAGACAACTCTCAAGGCTCCTTCAGGCAGTCTGTGTGACTCATTTCCAGGGCAGGCTTGGCCTTACTAAGGTCACAAAGATCAATCTAATCTCCCAACAGGGCTGTTTCCCTGGAATATGAGAGGGCAACAAACTGACCATATATTAATTACAGCTGTATCTCTAATAATAAACTAGTTGTAAAACTTTACCTCTAACATTATCAAAATGAGTCAATTTCCCAGTAAATGTGTTGATTGCAATATGCTATTGATGGGGAAACGTATCCTGTTGCCTCATTTAGTATCTACGACTATACCACTGTCAAAGTCATAAATTGTCAATATTTCTTTTTAATAGCCATAGATATGACTTCATTTCTGGGCTTAATGGATAACTTCTTGGAAGACCTACAGTGATTTTTAAATAAGCAAAAATTATCATTTAGACCTGAAGGGTGATTTCCTTTTCTCTTTTTAAGTGGTTAGTGGGGAGGGATATGAGAAAACCTTTAATAGACAATCCAGAGTGTAGCACATAAAAACACACCTCTCTTCTTGCCACTACTGGGCCCCTAGCTGAATTAGAAGATTCAGTACCTTTCTAACTGTACCAACTTGAATAAAAAGTAAGTTTCAAGTTGGTGATAAGAAATCAAAGGAAATAAAATCTGCGATGCATGGAATGCATTTGCAGGATAAACAAATACTTTATTACCACTTCCCCAGGCTGGTAGAAATAGCAGCCTTTGAGCACAAGCTTGCTGAAGGAGTGAGCCCAGCCCCATTCCCAAGGTCCTGTACTTCAAACAAAGGGCAGAGGACATTTTCACTCGTGTTATCTTTCCCTACAGCAAACATTGTATTTTTCTGCACATTGCACAATGAAAGGCAAGGTGACCGCCAGTGCACCTGGCCAGGAAAAAGCATGCCAGGGCCAGGACGTGGATTCCTAAGTAAGTATTTACAATGGATCCATTCAACCTGATTGCAAATTGCTACAAAGCTGAGAGGATCCTCAAATCTAAGTAATGTAAGCCTCACCATACATACGGAATTTACTACCATCTTACTAGAAATATTCAATTTGCCAATACTTCAAACTCTTTCCTCTTCCCCCTCAAGGTCCCCTGTCTTGTCATGCCTTTTCTAGGACTCAGGAGAACTAGCTGTTGTTTGACCTCGGGAAGCTGGAGAGCAGAAGCATCAGAAACTACATATTTGAGAATGAGGTGGTAAATGTGGCGGTGGACTAGCAATCAAACCCTTCCACCAGCTGAGGGACTTTAAGGGCACAGATAAATTATTCATCCACTTAAACAATAATAAAAGCAAAATCTCCAAAGCCTGACTATTCTGTTCCCCTCAAAAACCTGGTGAGGACTAAATGAGAGAATTCGTGTGAACAAAGTTTTGTTAGCAGCAATGGTAACAATATTATTTATAATCATAATAAATACAAATGGTAAGAAGCTGTTTCATGATAGTGAAAGCAAACTATGGGTGGTTATGAAACCAGATTAGGAAAGCTCTGAGAGTTAAATGGAGAAATCAGGATTTGTTCAGTAGACAACGGAAAGATACTGACATTTTTAAGGACGCTGTCATATGGTGAATGCTTTTCTCTAAAACCAGTATGAGGGCAGTAAGACCAATGCAAAGGACTAGAGTGTGGAGTGGAGGCTTGCCAGGAAGACAGTGCAATGATGAGAAGGCCTGCAAACAATGTAAGAATGGCAATGGAAAACAATCCAACAACACATGTTTCTTTCCCTAAAAAAAATGTTGCACTTTACTATTTTTTTTTCCTAATTATAAATGTTCAAAGAAGAAAACGCAGAAAATAAATACAGAAAAAAATCAAAAGCCACCTGTTACCACCATTCATATCTTGACTGATATCTCCCCAGAAAACATTTCAAGGCTGGATGTCATGGCTCACACCTGTATTCCCAGCATTTTGGGAGGCTGAGGCAGGTGGACAGCTTGAGCCCAAGAGCTCAAGACTAGCCTAGGCAACATGGTGAGAGACCCGGTCTCCACAAACAAAAACAAAAAAATTTAAAACACTACCAGGCGTGGTGGTCCATGCCTATAGTCCCAGCTAACCAGGAGGCTGAGGTAGGAGGATTGTTTGAGCCCAGAGGGTGAGGCTGGAATGAGCTGTGATCATGTGACTGCACTCCAACCTGGGTGCCATAGATAGACCCCTTCTCAAAACAAAACAGAACAAAACAAAACACTTTCACATTTCAAAGAGCTACAAGAGTGGCTGGCTAACATGGAGGCATTCAATAAATATGCAAGGATGGATGATTTCAAAGCTTTGACAATGAGAATACAGAGTTGTTATTACAGAGACAGAAATGTAACCAAACCAGAGACATGGGCTTAGGGGAGAAGGAGGTTTCCAGCAAAAGGAGGCAGCAGGCAGAAATGGAATAGGTTGGTCTCCTGATAAGGAGGGCAGCCCAGGAAAAGCAGAGCTTCTGTTTGGCCACCTCTTATCCTGACAACCAAATCCAAGAGGGCCAGAGGTTGCAGTGAAGATGGTGGTGGCTTCCTGATGAGTCAGTACTAGGGGTGACAGAAAACAAAGGCTCCAGCTGACCCTGAATACATCCTAGTTTACTCGGCAGCAGGGACTATCACTGACCCTTACCTTTAACCCAAGTCACAATACACACACATATATGTTATATATTCCTATATATGAACATGTGTGTGTTTCACTAGAACTAAAAAAGTAACTGAAACTTGATTAGGACTTGTAATCCCAGCACTTTGGGAAGCCAAGGCAGGTGGATTGCTTGAGGTCAGGAGTTCGAGCCCAGCCTGGCCAACATGGTGAAACCCCCTCTCTACAAAAAACTAGCCAGGCATGGTGGCAGGTGCCCTGTAATCCCAGCTACTAGGGAGGCTGAGGCAGACGAATCACTTGAACCCAGAAGTCGGAGGTTGCAGTGAGCCTAGATCTCACCATTGCACTCCAGCCTGGATGACAGGGTGAGACCCCATCTCAAAAAAAAAAAAAAAAATGACTAGGAAATAATGTTTATGGCAAGTTCTTTTATAATTGGATTTTAAAAAATCAAAATGAATCTGGATTCCTTCTGGCCATTAATATTCATTGTATGAAAGTTATGTGCCTACATTTTGGAGTAGAAATATTAATACAGCAATATATTTTCTAAAAAGCTAGGTAGTGACCATCTAGCTGTGTTTTGGAAGGTTTGGATATGATGTGGAAAAGATATTTATTTCTCCACATGTATTTTACATTTATGGCTAATTTTCCATAATTTTGACAAAATAATTCAAACAGTATATCCCACTTTACCTAAGTGAGCTTATTATGGGTGCACCCAGTAAACTGGTCCAATTAACTATTAAATAAATACTCTGCTTTAAACACCTACATATTCACAGTGTTCTGACCAGGAAGCCTTCTAGAGTTTCATCCTAGTCTGTGGTCAAAGACTCCAGATATAAACCAGTTAGCTCTACAGCAAGTTCCATTTTGTAAATCTCAGCCATTGTTAATAGAATTAGAATGGATTGAGAAACCCTACTTAAGAAAAACAGCTCTTAGCACTTGAAAAAAAAAAAAAAAACAAAACATAAGAACACTGTGAAAAATGTGATACTGAAAATATCTTATTTCTTCAATAATGATAGCATTATAAACAACTTTTGAAGAAAGGCCACCAAAAAAGTTTATAGTCTTTTGTCTGGCAAACACAAACCTGAGAATTAATACTATAAAGAAATCTCCAAAGAGAAAAGCTAAGTGACAAGGATGTTCCCTGTAGCACCACGTACCTAATAAAAATTAGCGGATGGGCATGGTGGCGCGTGCCTATAATCCCAGCACTTTGGGAGGCCAAGGCCGGTGGATCATCTGAGGTCAGGAGTTTAAGACCAGCCTGGCCAACCTAGTGAAACCCCATCTCTACTAAAAATACAAAAATTAGCCGGGCGTGGTAGCAGGCACCTGTAATCCCAGCTACTCAGGATGCTGAGTCAGGGGAATCACTTGAACCCGGGAGGCGGAGGCTGCAGTGAGCCAAGATCGCGTCACTGCACACCAGCCTGGGCGATAGAACAAGACTCCATCTCAAAAAAGAAAAAAAGACAAAAGAAAAAAAAATTAGAACAACATGAATGTCTATCAGTGGAGTACTCCGGCATTTGGAAAGAAGAGGGTGTTTTTGGGGCACTGACTATGACAGAGAAAAAGCAATGGGGCAGGATAGGAAAGAGAATGGACAACAGCGTGTACAGCTAGTGATGGACATTAGCAGAGAGTACACACCTCTAGACCTTGGAATTATAGGAGAATGTCAATGCTACAAAGGATATTTAAAAAAGGATATCTGTGTTAGCAATTTACCAATAGCCATTTAAAGGAGGCTATAATAATTAGGGAAAGAACTCAGAGACAAAGAGACTCACCTACAAAGGCCATTTTCTTATATACATAGGATTTCTATGGCTAGAGACTTATTTCCTCCCTTGCTGAACTACTGGAAACTCCCTTCCCTTCCAGCACCTCAGTAACTGTGGGGTCCCTGCTGCAGATAGAGACTTCTTTTCCTTCCTCAGCACTGTCTTCTTTCCCAAAACCTAGAGTTCCAGAAGCTGCCTACTACAGAGGTTCCAAATATCCCAAATCCCGTGCCTACTGCCTACTGCCTACTGAAGAGCTAATATGAAAACTGAAGCTCTGTGGGTTTAATTAATTTCTGAACTATGAAAGAAGAAATATGTTACCTAGAAGGTGAATAACTTACAAATTGGAAGCAGCTCCGGACACTTGGTTCAATGTTACTGCCTCCAAAGGATGCAACTTCACCCAACTGTCTTGGAATTTGGATAGAATCGTGCAGGAGGAGGCCCAGCCTGCGCTGGTCACAAAATCCTGTTGAACTTGCCACTTGCTTGAAAAGGTCTACAAAGGAAGAAGAAAATTGTAACAATCAAAACACAGCACTCAATGGATGCCAGCAGAACCTGACATCCAATTCAATTCTAGTAGCAATTCTCAAGAGTAGCCAATATTTCCACAGCGTGAGGTTACTTCTAATTTGTGCTAATCTGGATATTTATTATTTTATGAATCAAGTTAATGATCACTGTATATATATGAAGTGTGATAACTTTTACATGAACTCTGTCACTGCAAGAAGCACAAGCTTTATATGTACCCTTGACATTTAAATTTCTTCTAAGCCAGAACACAATCCTTGGTAATTATTATATATAGGATGTAACAACTATCAAAAAGTACGTGTTTTTGCATGAAGAGACATATAACTGGCTGAAAGCATCACCCCCTTTGGACACCAGAGATTCAAAAATGCTACTGGGACTTCTTTA
The DNA here is from genome assembly GCF_001604975.1 of Cebus imitator. Lineage (NCBI taxonomy): Eukaryota > Metazoa > Chordata > Mammalia > Primates > Cebidae > Cebus > Cebus imitator. Next base: position 3,043,311 of record NW_016107523.1, on the reverse strand, counting down.
TGGAGTCATAAGATCACCGAGCTTCCAGCCCATCAATCATGTATATGTTCCCACAGGACGCTGTGCATAGTTTTTGTTTGTTTGAGATGAAGTCTCACTCTATTGTGCAGGCTGGAGGGCAGTGGTGTGATCTCTGCTCAGCGCAATCTCTGCCTCTCAGGTTCAAGCTATTCTCCTGCTTCAGCCTCCCAAGTAACTGCGATTACAGGCACATGCCACCACACCCAGTTAAGTTTTGTATTTTTAATAGAGATGGGGTTTCACCATGTTGGCCAGGCTGGTCTTGAACTCCTGACCTGAAGTGATCCGCCCCCCTTGGCCTCCCAAAGTGCTGGGATTATAGGCATGAGCCACTGCACCTGGCAGCATGTTTCTAATTAGTAGCTCATATCACATTACGGTGGCATTCATTTAATATGTGTCTATCTTTTTTGGCAGGAGAATTATATCCCCTTGAGGGAAGGAACCATATCTTGGTCAACTATGTGCCAGAAGTATCTACAGTAGAACAGCAGTAGCCAGTAGATAGCAGGTAACCAATATATGTAACAGAATGAATGAACATACCAAATGCTTGCAGTGTTATATTTTGTTTTCAGAAATAAAATTTTAATTACACCTTATATTCATCTAGAAGTTGCCCCTCAAAAAAAGTAAATCCAAGAAAGCTTTTTGTACCTATAAGCACACTTTTAACTCTAGGAAATTAAAGTTTTAACAAGCTACTTAAGATGGCACTAAAAATTGAGATCGCACACACAGCTTTTTATCTTCTCTCCAATACACATAACTAGATGTTTATTTTAAAAGTTATGAATTATTTTCAAACATCTCATTTTCAAGTTAATATTTTTGTTCCACCAACCTAAAAACATGTTTCCTCTTAGTAGTTACTTGAAACACGGGCTCAAAGCTTCCTCAATTATTCAATTTAATATTATATTTACAATGTGCTGTTCCTATACAATATACATGGTAGACTTAAAACCTAACCTATAATAAGTAACTACAATATTTAAAGGAGAAAAGCACACAGAGATAACCATCTTATCCAAAATACATTTTTAAATGGTTAACAAAAGCTGTTCAGTTATTTTTCTTTGGTTATCAGAATGAGAAAACTCAAGTGTAAATTATATAAAAGTGTGAGCCAAAATGGTTTGTGTATTTTGTGGCTTACTCCTGATGGAGAAATGATCAGTAGGACACAGAGTGGCTTTTATCTCCTGCCTGTCCTGAAGCTCAGCATGTCTCCTCACATGCGTGGCTAGGCCTTAAGAGAAGTGAGAAAAGAAAAGCTAGGCTGGGTTTCTTTAATATTCCTACTGAAAAGATTGCTTATAAGCATTTCAAGAGGAAAACCAAGTGTAGCCTTTCACATTAGGAATGAATGGCCACTTGCTCATCTGAACCATCACTCCTCTCACGTTTGCTTTTAATATGGTTTTAGAATTTTTTAAGCAAAAGATCCCAATGTGTAATCAAGAGGATATTCTGTAGGATGGCACGTACCTACAGTTTAAGAAACAGCAAGCTATCTGTCTCTCACAGAATAAAATGTTAGTCACGTCATGGAATTGATGTGTCAGTACAACTTGCAGTAAGATGATTATAAAATAAACAATGTTTCTTGAACATGAATGTCACATAGTATTCTTTAATAAGAATCCAAAGACTAGACAAGTGCAGGGATTAAATCTTCACACTTATTTTTCCGACTTATAGAAAGAGGTTAGAAAATCAGACCTTATCCCCTAGGAACATGTGTTTTATTCAGACACAGTCAATGCAATGTAAAATAATACTTGGACTGGGAAAGTTAATCCTCATTCTCCATTTAAATGCCTGCAATTTAATGTTTGACAAGGAATGGCACAAACCAAATTTTATGACACTCTAAAAGCAGTTCTACATCTTCCATGAGGAACTTGCTGTCAAATAAGAACAGTCTGTCATTTCCCATCTAGAACTAGGGTAATTAGCCAACATTAATAAAAGAATACAGAGTTAGTACACATAACTTACATCTGTACTTGTCTTCCAAATGTGCTTTACACAGGGAAACGATGCCAGTTTTAAAAGACAGGACACGGATCCTCCCTGTTCGTCCCCTATTATAAAGAATCAAACGAGAAAACAATTACTGGCACTTTGCGAGAGGGTAAACACTTCTATTTAAGAATAAAGCCTTAAAAAGGAAAAATAAAATAATAAAGTTTGATGTGTGAACTTTATTGACTGCTGTTTTATTAAGATTATGATGAACTTTTCCAAATTCACTATCTATTTAACTGATGACCTACAATGCAATGGAAATTCGACAAACTTGTCCACTGAATGTTTACCAAGGTTTCAATTCCTAAAAACCCTTATTTGAAATGCAAAAGTTCTATATAAATTAAGAAAAAAAAATCTACTCACCTATGGAAAGACACCATAATTTAAGTTAGTAAGCAAAATAATTACTACTCTTCACCAACCTACTTTGGTTACTAAAGCAAATTACTTACTTTGGTCATTGAAACCAAAAAAATTACCAGCAACTAACTGCTCTGCCCTCTTAACACTCAGATCTTCATCAGACTGCCCCTTGCTGGAAAAAAATTAATGGTTTGTGTATTTTGTGGCTTTTGTCAGGTATTAACACATTTATGCCTAGTGTTCCATTACTGGAACACTAAGCTTGTGAGAATTATTCATATCCTACTGCTCAAGGCTGTCACCAAGGTCTGACTTTTCTGATGCCACATAAGACATAAAATATAAACGTCTATCTCTATAAGAAAAATATGATACTCTATTAAATAGCATTCAAATACGTGATCTAAAAATAAATTTATAAATAACCTCTTGCTACATCAATCTTTTAATATAGATTGCTTTTATTTCACTTTACACATAGCAAGCTGAAATAAAGCATTCCACATTACAAATTTATTAATAAGCTAATTGTACCCATGGGGAAAAAAGGAAAATAAGAATGAAAAGTTTTCCATTTTGTAGAAAATCTCTTTCAAGACGTAGAAACAATGTAAATGCACACCAATAAAAGATTAGATAAAGAAAATGTGGTACATCTACACCATGGAATACCATGCAGTTATAAAAAAGAAAGAGATCAGCAGGGCATAGTGGCTTACACCTGTAATCCCAACACTTTGGGAGGCTAAGGCGAGTGGATAATGAGGTCAGGAGTTTGAGACCAGCGTAGCCCAGATGGTGAAACCCTGTCTCTACTAAAAATACAAAAATTAGCTGAGTGCAGTGGCAGGTGCCTGTAATCCCAGTTACCTGGGAGGCTGAGGTAGGAGAATCACTTGAACCCAGGAGGAGGAGATTGCAATGAGCCAAGACCACGCCACTACACTCTAGCCTGGGTGACAGAGCAAGACTCCATCTCAAAAAAAAGAATGAGATCATGTCTTTTGAACACGGATTAGCTGTAGGCTATTATCCTTAGCAAACTAATGCAGAAACAGAAAAGTAAATACTGCATGTTCTCATTTATAAGTGGGAGCTAAATGATGAGAACTCACAAACACAAAGAAGGGAACAACACACATTGGGGTCTTGAGGGTGGAGGGTCGGAGGAGGGAGAGGAACAGAAAAGACAGCTATTGGGTACTGGGCTTAACCCATTTATGTCAAAGGTTGCAAATTGTTTTTTTGTGAAAAATCAGACCTTGGCGACGACCTTCAGCAGTAGGATATGAATAATTCTTACAAGCTTAGTGTTCCAATAATGGAACACTAGGCATAAACAGGATAATACGTGACAAACCCCTGGGTCACAAGTTCACCTATATAACAAACCTTCACATGTACTCCCAAACCTAAGATTAAAGCTTAAAAAAATGTCTTTCAATAGTTTTTTGGCTTCTTATTTTATTATGAAAAGCTACTGGACCTTACATATTGGTAAAAAGAAAAAAGAGAAAAGATTTTAGAATAATTCGTCCATTAGCACCTGAAAATCACAAAGAATAGGTCCCAATTGCGGTTATTTTCAGTGAACAATATGCTCAATTTTCAACTACTAACATTTATTAAATCCCTCAGTCAAAAAGAAATCCCGGGCACTAATGGACCAACAAAATTCCTATCATTGGAAAATTGTCTTATCTTTTTCCCTCTTAAGAAAAGGTAATTCACAATGTAACAAATTCACTTTATACAGCAACTCAGGTCTTCAAGGACTTAAAATAGTCACCAAATAATTTTCAGGCAGGTAGAATGAAGTTACAAATTCAGAATCCATTCACATGTCCTCTGCAAAGAAAACAGCGCCAAAATCTATTTGAGGGGACACCTAAATACAAACTCCTATCAAAACAAATGTAAATGTAGTCCACAATGGAAATCCAGCATGTTCAAGGACTTGGCAGATAACTATCATGAATGTAATAGTCAGGTGGTCCTGAACTTTTTAAATGCAATACCTTATAAGAAAGGAAAAAAAAGTATACATTTTAATTAAAAAGGTGGTAGAAGTCTACAACAGAGGCAAAATAGTTAATTTGCAACTCTTTTCAGAAAACCCCTCCAGATTTCCAAATGGGAATATGTTTTTGATTGGTGAAATGAGGCATGTAATAATTTTGAGGTCTAAGAAGAATTTCCACAAAATTAAGATCCATTCCTTCTGCTTCCTTCTTCAATTGATTAAGCTCAAGAAAAAAAAACGAACTCGGGATATCTCCCGTGTGTAATCCAAAAGAAATAAACAATTATTCTCTAAGAGAGAGTGATGAATGGGGATGCCAAACTGAAACTTTGTAAAATCTTAATAAAAAACAAAACAAAATAAAACAAAAAATGTTCTTAGTTTGAGGAGCTGAGTTTGCTGCATTAAGGGCTTGTTTCCCTTTTTTTTTTTTTTTTTTTTGGTCTATCCATTCATAATCATCTGCAAAACTATTCCAAGTATCAGCTAATACCACTCTGATCTGGACACAGGTGTGCCAGTATATCCGGGAGCACATCCATGGCCACCAATAAGAGGGAGCCACTCCCGAAGTACATGGAGTTAATTCCAAAATCCGTGGGCAAGAAAGGGAAAGAACCAAGGCTACATGTTGACTCATTCCACTGTTTGAAAAATGAGTATCTCAGGGTTTTGTTTGTTTTCTAATCTGAGAGCAATCTACGTTCTGGCTCTTACCTCCTAGTTTATCAAAATAGTTTTCCAAGTCATAAATGCAAAAATAATTTATCACAGGGACAGCATTAGGTCCACAGCTTCTGGGGTCCTGTTGTAATGCTAATTACACTGTCACCATTCTGTAAGCTAAGCCTCCTGTGACAGAGCTCGGGAAAAGGAAACATGCCATACGTACGTATCATAAACATTCAGCAGCCAGTTGAGACACATATCCACGCAGAGAGGGACGTTGACCAAATTGTTGTGCTCTTGCTCCAGGCGGTCATAAATAGTGGTCAAACAATTAATAATCTGCAGGATATCCATGGGCTGGTCATTTTGCTTGAGGTTGTGCTGGTCCAAGGCATCACATGCAGCTGACAGGCTCAAGAGATCCACTGCAAAAACCACATCAAATCACAAATGATTCAAAGAGTAAAACCTTCGGTGTCCTTTTTCCTTTGAGAATCCTAGCTAGGACTCTCTCATACCCTGTAATAAACAGCAAACTTGAACCAGACTCTTTGAAAGGTGTTTTATTTTTATCCATTGATGAGGATAAGTTGATGAGTTTGATCAGTATTAAGGATCTGAAGTAGTTCTGAAATCTCACTGGCACTGGGTGAAGATACAGGCATAGAGATAATTCCCATCTTGGATTACTGGGGAATATCTGAGAGTCAATGAGGACCTATCCTGTTCTACATAAACAGAGCCCATTTTCATCTGAATGAGAAAAAAAAATGTTTTAGTGGAAGTTTTTAAAGAGATCCAATAATACTTTCTTGTATTAGTATTAGAGAAGATCTGCTAGATTAATCTGTATGGCTAAGGTTGTGTAAACTCTTATTTCTAGCTATGCATTTGTAATCATTAAGCACATTTCTCCTTGAAATATCAGTCACCTCAGCGTCTCTCTGCTACACTAATATTAGGTGAAAAAACACTCTTCACTAGAATTTTCTATAGGCAAACTAAAGTAATTGTATAATCTATCCAGTTTTCAGACCTGAGGCTCGCTTATTTCTCCTTTCATCTTCAAATTGTATTTTATAATATACTTTTCAATTCCTATAAGAACTCTGTAAGGCTGGGGGAGGAAAATTCCCTTGACCTGAGGAGGTATTTAATGTTAAGCTGAAGACAAAAATTGAACAAAAGTGAAACTTCAACCTTGTCCGACATCAGCAAATCACAAGCTTTATTCCCAAGCGTCATGAAAAGATGCATTTCTCTAAAGCCAGTTTATCACCCAAATCAGAAACACAACAACATTGCTTTTATATCGCCTTATACACCTAAGCTTTGGTTGGAATTCTCAGTCCTTTGAGACAAGGAATCAATGCTAATTAAGTAAATCTCTCATGCATCTAGGAGGAAGGGGCAATTCAATTATAAATGTAGTTCACATAAATACAGGTCATCCCACTCAGTAAACAGCTTTCCCAGAAATAAAGAAATACAAACTTAAGGCTTTAGTATATTTTACAAGTTATTTGTAGCCAGTTCTAATTATTTATTAAGAAAAAAACAAAAACAATGGTTAACACTTATGTAGGTTGGTGCAAAAGGACTTCCCAAGCACACATTTATATATACCTATCTATATAGCACATATTTTTACTCTTTTAGAAAAGGAAAACAGAAAACTCTGGAGTTTCCCTGGAACCATGAAGCAGACCTGGTGGTGGAAGCAGGAGTTTGTACCCCTCCCTTGGAAGGGAAGGCCCCTCTCTTTTTGCTCTGAAATACTCTAAAGATAAATCTGATCTTTGACAAACATGAGAAAAACAAGTAATGGGGAAAGGATTCCCTGTTTAATAAATGGTGTGGGGAAAACTGGATAGCCATGTGCAGAAAGCAGAAACTGGATCCCTTCCTGACACCTTACACTAAAATTAACTCCAGACGGATTAAAGATCTAAACATAAGTCCTAACACCATAAAAACCCTAGAAGAAAACCTAGGCAAAACCATTCAGGACATAGGCATAGGCAAGGACTTCATGACTAAAACACCAAAAGCAATGGAAACAAAAGCCAAAATAGACAAATGGGTTCTGATTAAACTCCAGACCTTCTGTACAGCGAAGGAAACAATCATTAGAGTGAATCGGCAACCAAAAGAATGGGAAAAAATTTTGCAATCTACCCATCTGACAATGGGCTAATATTCAGAATCTATAAAGAACTAAAACAGATTTACAAGAAAAAAAACAAACCCATTCAAAAGTGGGCGAACGATATGAACAGACACTTTACAAAAGAAGACATCTATGAGGCCAACAAACATATGAAAAAATGCTCATCATCACTGGTCATTAGAGAAATGCAAATAAAAACCACACTGAGATACCATCTCATGCCAGTTAGAATGGCGATCATTAAAAAATCTGGAGACTATATGGAGAAATAGGAACACTTTTACACTGTTGGTGGGAGTGCAAATTAGTGCAACCATTGTGGAAGACAGTGTGGTGCTTCCTCAAGGACCTAGAAATAGAAATACCATTTGACCCAGCAATCCCATTACTGGGTATATACCCAAAGAATTATAAATTGTTCTATTATAAAATCACATGCACACATATGTTCATTGTGGCACTGTTTACAATAGCAAAGACCTGGAACCAACCCAAATGTCCATCGACGACAGACTGGATAAAGAAAATGTGGCACATATACACCATGGAATATTATGCAGCCATCAAAAATGATGAGTTTGTGTCCTTTTTAGGGACATGGATGAACCTGGAAACCATCATTCTCAGCAAACTGACACAAGAACAGAAAATCAAACACTGCATGGTATCACTCATAGGCAGGTGTTGAACAATTAGAACATGTGGACACAGGGAGGGGAGTGTCACACACTGCGGTCATTTGGGGGGGAATAGGGGAAGGACAGCAGGTGGTGGGGAGGGATAAAGCGGGGAGAAATAACAGATATAGGTGATGGGGGGAGGAAGGCAGCAAACCACCTTGCCATGTATGTACCTATGCAACAATCCTGCATGATCTGCACATGTACCCCAGAACCTAAAGTACAATAAAAAAAAAAATGATCCATTTTCACAGAAGCTGAGACTTTGTTTAAAGTGAGAGTAAGGAAAATAACTTGGAATACTGATCTGAGGAGTCAAGTGAGACAAATAAAAAAGAATTTTAAAAAGCAGAGGCCTGGGCTTGGTGGCTCACACCTGTAATCTGAGCACTTTGGAAGGCCAAGGTGGACAGATCACAATGTCAGGAGTCTGAGACCAGTCTGGCCAACATGGTGAAACCCCGTCTCTACCAAAAATACAAAAATTAGCTGGGTGTGGTGGTGTGTGCCTGTAATCACAGCTACTTAGGAGACTGAGGAGGGAGAATCACTTGAACCTGGGAGGCAGAGGTTGAAGTGAGCCAAGATGGCACCACTGCACTCCAGCCTGGGCAAGAAAGCAAGACTCCGTCTTGGGGGAAAAAAGGCAATGCAAGGAAGCAGAAGGATGGGAGTATGTGAGAAAGGAAGGGCTGAAAGAGGACTGCATGGGAGGCTGGAGAGAGCTCCAGAGACAAAAGACTGAAACTTTTATTCTCTCTCTCTTCGGTGTGCTTGTTTTCCTCAGATGGTGCATCCTCACGTGCACATAGTAGGAACATTTAGAAACACAGTATACTAGTTCCATTACTGGAAGAGAGGAATGGATTTCTTCCAAACACCAATATTACCAACATGTTTCCTTATATAATGAAGGAAGTTATGGGTGGTTTGAAGGTTTTCTATTGTTTTCTTTTTTGTTACACTGCTTTAATAATTATAAATATTTTGACTCTGATCCAGGCATTTAAGAAGTAACTAGTGAGAAGTTTTTGAATCACTTTTGTATTAAGGGTCTTATTTATCCATGTGATGGAAATGAACAAAGAAAAAAAATTGAATGAATTGCATTTTATTGGGCCTGCTCTTATCTCTGTACAGGTGAATGCGTAACACATAAACAGAAAATTTTGAGTATAAATAGCTCCAGATAGGAGCAAAGCAATTGCTCTGAAATTACAGGAGCAGAAGATGAGTTAGGAGAGAAATACTTTGTAGTGTGCTCTGCTAAAACTGGATGTGGTTAAACACAAAACAATCCATCACAGAAGACTGAAGAATACATTTCCCTAAACAAACATAGCACACAGAATTCAACTTTCATTAAACTATTTTGAAAAGACTTCTATTGAGGTATACACAAGACATTCTATGGACCTGAAAACAAGGTGAGATTATCGATAGGGACCATTTAATTGTCATGCATACACTTTTCAAAAGAGCATCTTAAAGAACACACCTAGATTTTGTGATGAAACATGAAATGCAATGATTAGCTGTTTCTAGGACCCTCAATAAGAACCAGCAGATATAGTTGTGTAAAATCATTTTTTCCTTAAGCTAGATATTTCCATTATGTGTGTGTGTGTGTGTGTGTGTGTGTGTGTGTGTGTGTGTATTCACTAATAGATAGACTTTTAAAGCTATATAAAACACAGGTATTCCAATACATCCTCACTTTCTAAATTATGTTTACAGTAGAGGATGCTATATAGGCTTTGAAGCCACTGAAAAATAGGAACCATGTTGTGAGTTCTGCTGCAGCAGACTTAAACGTCCCTGCCCAGCAGCTCTGAATGGAACAACATAGCTCCCAGCACAGCACTGGAGCTCTGATAAGGGACAGACTGCCTCCTGAAGCATCTCCCTGACCCCCATATATCCAAAGAGGCACCTCATAAAGGATAGCTCTGGCTGACATCTGGTGAGTACCCTTCTGGGATGAAGATACCAGAAGAAGGAACAGGCAGCAACTCTTACTGTTCTGCAGCCCCTGCAGGTGATTTCCAGGCAAGCAGGGTCTGGAGTGGACCTCCAGCAGTCCTGCAGCAGAGAGGCCTAACTGTTAGAAGGAAAACTAAAAAACAGAAAGAAATAGCTTCAACATCAACAGAAAGGATGTCTACTCAGAGACCCCATCCAAAAGTCACCAACTTCAAAGACTAAAGGTAGATAAATCCACGAAGATGGGAAGAAACCAGCACAAAAAGGATGAAATCACCAAAAACCAGAATGACTCTCTTCCTTCAAGGGATCATAACTTCTCACCAGTAAAGGAACAAAACTGGATGGAGAATGAGTTTGACGAATTGACAGAAGCAGGCTTCAAAAGGTGGGTAATAACAAACCTGTCTGAACTAAAGGAACATGTTCTAACCCAATATAAAGAAACTTAGAACCTTGAAAAAAGGTTAGATGAAATGCAAACTGGAATAACCATCTTGGAGAAGAACATAAACGACTTGAGGGAGCTATAAAACACAGCACAAGAACTTTGCAAAGCATACAAAAGTTTCAAAAGCCAAATAGAAGAAAGGATATCAGAGGTCGAAGACCAACTCAAGGAAATAAAATGAGAAGACAAGATTAGAGAAAAAAGGGTAAAAAGGAATGAGCAAAGTATCCAAGAAATATGGGACTATGTGAAAAGACCTAATCTACATTTGATAGGTGTCCCTGAATGTGACAAAGAGAATGAATCCAAG
>NW_016107523.1:3024624-3031625 GCF_001604975.1 Cebus imitator | reverse complement strand
GCAGAGGTTGCAATCCTAGTCTCTGATAAAACAGACTTTAAACCAACAAAGATCAAAAGAGACAAAGAAGGACATTACATAATGGTAAATGGATCAATGCAACAAGAAGAGCTAACTATCCTAAATATATATTCACCCAATACAGGAGTACCTAGATACATAAAACAAGTTATTAACGACCTACAAAGAGACTTAGGCTCCCACACAATAATAATGGGAAACTTTAACACCCCACTGTCAATATTAGATCAATGAGACAGAAAATTAAGAAGGATATCCAGGACTTGAACTCAGATCTGGACCAAGTGGACCCAACAGACATCTACAGAACACTCCACCCCAAATCTACAGAATACATATTCTTCTCAGCACCACATCACACTTACTCTAAAACTGACTACATAATTCGAAGTAAATCACCCATCAGCAAATGCAAAAGAACAGAAATCATAACAACCAGTTTCTCAGACCACAGTGCAATCAAATTAGAACTTGAGATTAAAAACTCACTGAAAACCACACAACTATATGGAAACTGAACAACCTCCTCCTGAAAGACAACTGGATAAATAATGAAATTAAGGCAAATAAAGATGTTCTTCAAAACCAATGAGACTGAAGACACAACGTACCAGAATCTCTGGGACACACTTAAAGCAATGTCTAGAGGGAAATTTACAGCACTAAATGCCCATGAGAAATGAGGAAAGATCTAAAATAAACACCCTATTGTCGAAATTAAAAGAGCTAGAGGAGCACGATAAAAATAAATAAATAAATAAATAAATCCAGAAGTTGGTTTTTTTAAAAAGATCAACAAAATAGATAGACCACTAGCCAGACTAATAAAAAATAAGAGAGAGAAGAATTGAATAGATGCAATTAAAAATGACGAAGGGGATATCACCAACGATTCCACAGAAATACAAACTACTACCAGAGGTTACTACTAACAACTCTATGCACATAAACCAGTAAATCTAGAAGAAATGAATAAATTCCTGGACACTTACACCATCCCAAGACCAAACCAGAAAGAAGGTGAATCCCTGAATAGACCAATTAACAAGGTCTGAAGTAGAGACAGCAATTAATGGCCAACTAACCAAAAAAAAAAAGTCCAGGTTCAGATGGGTTCACAGCCTAATTCTACCAGACATACAAAGAGGAACTGGTACCATTCCTTCTGAAATTGTTCCAAACAATACAAAAAGAGGGAATCCTCCCTAACTCATTTTATGAGACCAACATCATCCTGATAACAAAACCTGGCAGAGATACAACTAAAAAAGAAAATTTCAGGCCAATATCCATTATGAACATCGATGCAAAAGGGGTGGCTCATGCCTGTAATCCTAGCGCTTTGGGAGGCCGAGGTGGGTGGATCACCTGAGGTCAGGAGTTCAAGACCAGCCTGGCCATCATGGTGAAACCCCATCTTTTAAAAAATAAAAAAAATGAAAAGAAAAACACTGGCAAACCAAATGCTACAGCACATCAAAAAGCTTATCCATCACGATCAACTAGGCTTCATCTGGCGGATGCAAAGCTGGTTCAACATATGCAAGTCTATAAACATAATCCACCACACAAAGACAAAAACCACATGATTATCTCAATAGATGCAGAGAAGGCCTTCAACAAAATTCAACAGTGCTTTATGCTAAAAACTCTCAATAAACTAGGTATCGATGGACTGTATCTCAAAATATAAAAGCTATTTATGAAAAACCTACAGCCAATATCATACTGAATGGGCAAAAACTGGGAAGACTCTCTTTGAAAGCTGGCACTAGACAAGGGTGCCCTCTCTCACCATTCCTATTCCACATCATATTGGAAGTTCTAGCCAGAGCAATCAGGTAAGAAAAAGAAATAAAGGGTATTCAATTAGGAAAACAGAAAGTCAAATTGTCTTTATTTGCAGATGATATGATTGTATATTTAGAAGATCCCATCATCTCAGCTCAAAATCTCCTTAAGATGATAAGCAACTTCAGCAAAGTATCAGGATTCAAAATCAATGTCCAAAAATCACAAGCATTCTTATAACAGACAAACAGAGAGCCAAATCATGAGTGAGCTACCATTCACAATTGCTACAAAGAGAATAAAATACCTAGGAAAACAACTAACAAGGGATGTCAGGGATCTCTTCAAGGAGAACTACAAACCACTGCTCAAGGAAATAAGAGAGGACACAAACAGATGGGAAAACATTACATGTTCATGGTTAGGAAGAATCAGTATCATGAAAATGGCCATACTGCCCAAAGTAATTTATAGATTCAATGCTATCCCCATCAAGCTACCAATGACCTTCTTCACAGAACTTGAAAAATCCACCTTAAACTTCATATGGAACCAAAAAAGAGCCCCATGGCCAAGACAACCCTAAGCAAAAAGAACAAAGCTGGAGGCATCATGCTACCTGACTTCAAACTACATTACAAGGCTACAGTAATCAAAACAGCATAGTACTGGTATCAAAACCGAGATATAGACCAATGGAACAGAACAGAGGCCTCGGAAGTAACACCACACATCTACAACCATCTGCTCTTTGACAAACCAGACAAAAGCAATGGGGAAAGCATTCCCTGTTTAATAAATGTTGGGACTGGCTAGCCATGTGCAGAAAGCTGAAATTGGACCCCTTCCTGACACGTTATACAAAAATTAACTCTGGATGGATTAAAAATTTAAACATCAGACCTACTACCATAAAAGCCCTAGAAGAAAACCTAAGCAATACCATTCAGGACATAGGCATAGGGAAGGACTTCATGAATACCAAAAGCTTTGGTAACAAAAGCCAAAATAGACAAATGGGATCTAGTGAAACTTAAGAGCTTCTGCACAGCAAAAGAAACAATCATATAGTGAACCAGTAACCAACAGAATGGGAAAAAATTTTTGCGAGCTACCCGTCTGACAAAGGGCTAAAATCCAGAATCTACAAAGAACTAAAGATTTACAAGAAAAAAAGAAACAAATCCATTCAAAAGTGGGTGAAGGATATGAACAGACGCTTTTCAAAAGAAGACATTTATGTAGCCAACAAACATATTAAAAAATGCTCATCATCTCTGATCATTAGAGAAATGCAAATCAAAACCACATTGAGATACCATCTTATGCTAGTCAGAATAGTGATCATTAAAAAAATCTGGAGACAACAGATGCTGGAAAGGATGTGGAAAATAGGAATGCTTTTACACAGTTGGTGGGAGTGTAAATTAGTTCAACCATTGTGGAAGACAGTGTGGCCGGTTTCTCAAGGATCTAGAACTAGAAATACCATTTGACCCAGCAGATTGATCTATTATAAAGACATAGGCACGTGTATGTTCACTGCGGCACTGTTTACGATAGCAAAGACTTGGAACCAACCCGAGTACCCATCCAAGATAGACTAGATAAAGAAAATGTGGCAGATATACACCATGGAGTACTACGCAGCCATAAAAATGGATGAGTTCATGTCCTTTGCAGAGATATGGATAAATCTGGAAACCATCATTCTCAGCAAACTGACACAAGAACAGAAAACTAACACCACATGTTCTCACTCATAAGTGGGTGTTGAACAATGAGAACACATGGACACAGGGAGGGGAACATCACACACTGGAGTCTGTTGGGGGTAGGGGGCTAGGGGAGGGATAGCAGGGGGTGGGGAGATTGGGGAGGGATAACATTAGGAGAAATACCTAATGTAGGTGACGGGGAGATGGAGGCAGCAAACCACCATGGCATGTGTATGCCTATGTCTCAATCCGGCAAGATCTGCACATGTACCCCAGAACTTAAAGTACAATTTAAAAAAAGAAAAAAGAAAAATGGGGACCATGTGGTGGGACCTTACATTTGAGTGCTATGGGGGTGAGAGAGGGTGGGGCCAGGATAAAAATGGCTGATTCTCCAGGATCCTCTTTGCTGCGTAAAAAAAGCAGACAATGTTGGAGGGGGACAGGCAGGACTTCAGCACAAGGATCCCACTAATGGTTCCTGAGGCTCTGGCTGTGTCTAATCATATTCTCAACCTTCTAGGTTCAAAAGCTAATTCTTTTCTTTTCCATCTATGCCACAGTAGCTATCTCCTTCTATTCCTTTCTACGTAAGACAGATTTTTTGTTTTTTTTTGTTGTTGTTGTTGTTTTTTAACAGAATGATAGACTCTTCGAGCTAGAAGGTTGCTTTAAAATCATTCCGTAGTTGAGACAACAGAGACCAGAGACATGGTGACTCACTCCAGGTGTTATGGCAGGATACCTAGGTTTTCTGATTTCTCATGGAGGTACATATTGTAAGGGGGAACAGTGGGTGGCAGAAAGTGTCCTTAGTGACTTTACAAAAAAGAAAAACCATTCTGCATTCCATGCTAATGACAACAGGACAAAACAGAAGCACCACAATGTGGGTTAGTGGTTAAAAAAAAAAAAAAAGTAAGTCTCATGGTGTCTATAAAACCCCAAGTTCATCCTATAGGTCAACCGGGATATTCTATGTTGATATATAAATAATTCTGTGACCTAATTTCTGTTTCTCTTTCTGCAGAGAAACAGAAAAACCGGAGTAATGGTGGAAGAAATGCTGTGTGTTTGCTGATTTTTCTTGCCCAGGCATGCCATTTTACAGGCAGCTTACACTTATGGCTAAAGGACTTCCCCAGCAAATCTTTGTACTATGTACTTTGATGTAGCTGTCTGTGCAGTAAGGGTTAATTCCAGAGGGGCTGGAGTTGGCACAAGGTGCCTTGCTAAAATATCTACACAGTGCAGAGCCCTGGTCAAAGCACTTTCTTTTCAAAGTGACTTACTGTGTGGATGTGTAGCCACGGGTTACAGGTTATCACCACTGTTTATTGCTAACAATCACATTGACCATTTCTACCCGTGCACAGTGAGTCCTGTGGAAGCCACTGAGTTTGAGGCTGGTTACATGGGAATAGAACGCCTAGGTTACTGGCGGGATATAAGAAACCCTGGCCGAAACTCTACTTTGTGCTCCCTGGTTTCCAAGGGATTTTGTGCTCACTGTCCTCACATCAGCAGCTCTTGATCCAGGAGAGAAAATATATCTTGGTGTGACTCTTGTAGACAGAGGGCAATTATAGCTTGTACCTGTCCTCTCTGGACCCTATGCTGTGAGGCAGCCTGTGGCTGTGACACATATTCTGGTTCTGATGTTGTGGGTATACTGCATCCTCTTTCTGCAAAGGACTCTAGATTCGTAAGCACTGTCATTTGGGTCCTGTGAGTCCTCTTTAGCAACTGAACCCTGTCTAACTGCCATGGTCAGGGCAGTGAGTGTTGGAAGTGAGATTGTTTAAAAGACCTCCAATTCATTCTTAGCTTAAAAGTATGACTAAGGCATTATTTAGAAAGAAAAAAGACGATTCTGATAAAAGGGATGACAAAGAACCTTTGAAGTTGCTCAACAAGCTACCCTTGGTTGCAAGTAACACAGGCTTTGACATTGGTTACCGATGGTACAATTTTATAGTGGAAACCGGAAGTGAGAGAAGTTGAACCTAAGAAGTTAACAAAATGGATTAGGAGGCAATCGCAAACTGATGGCAAGGCTGCTACAAAAATTCAATTCCTTGGTTGGGTTAGCAAAAGCTAATATAAGTTCAGAATTTTTTTTCCATTGGGCTTCACCCTCTCTGGCCTGCAGGTGGAGTTCCAACCAAAAAACCAACCGAAGCAACTCTCATTTTTGATAAATGGGCTACACCTGTGAGACCAATTAGACTTAAAAAGATAGGTGGAATTTCAGAAAGAAAAAAATCACATGTTTTTACTTATAAATGGGAGCTAAATAATGTGTACCCATGAATATAGAGTATGGAACAATAGACTCCAAAGGGTAGGAGAGTGGGAGTGGAAAGAGAGATCAGAAATTGCTTAATGGCTACAATGTTCATTATTTAAGTGATGATTATACTAAATGCTCAGACTTCACCACCATTCAATATATCCATGTAATAAACTGTACTTGTGTGCCTTAAATTATACAAATACAAATAAATAGAAATTTAGTTAAAATTCAAAAAAAAAAAAAAAAAAAAAGATAGTTGGAGTGGGGCACTTACAGGTATTTTGAACGACACTAGTTTTCTTTTTTGATGCCAGACCCAGTAGTCCCTGAACTGAAGCTACAATTAAGAGTTTCAAAGGCTGGTAATATTCCAAAATAAGATACCATGGCTATTAGTTGGTATTTAAGCACAAGAATTCCAGAAGGATCAATGGAACAGATTACTCCTTCCCTGTGCCTTGCCTAATTGAAGCTGTCACACAAATGTTTTGTCATCTAGTGCACAGGCTAGCACCATTTCTCTGTACTGATCCAATCTTTTATCATTGGGAAGTGACTAAAAGGGAAGACCTGGAATGTCTTATCTTGCTACCAGCTAAGTGTGGACTAGCCCAGAGCTGAATCCCAGGGGCACAAAGATGTTACTAAACTTATGGAGGGGTTATAAACCCCACTGTAAGTTGAAAATGTTTAAGTCACAACTGCATTTAATACACCTAACTGAAACTCACAGCTTAGCCTATCCTACCTTTAATGTGCTCAGAACACTTACATCAGCCTACAGTTGGGCAAAATTATGTAGCAACGCAGTACACAGTAAAGTGTCAGTTGTTTACCCTCATGATCTTGTGGCTGAATGGGAGCTGAGGCTCAGGGCTGCTGCCTAGCAAGGGGAGAGAGTATCATACTGCATATTACTAGCCTGGAAAAAGATCAAAATTCAAATCTAGAAGTACAGTTTCTATTGAATGCATATCACTTTGCATCACTGTAAAGTCGACAAATTGTTAAGTTGAAACTTCATGAGTTGGGAACTGGGGGTGGGGTGGTGGAGGGGGAGTGCGTGTGTGTCCGGCCAGAGAAGAGGTTTGGCTTAAAATTAATGATAAAAGGAAAAAGGTGAGAGTGTTGCAAGGGGAAAGAAGCCACCAAAGAGATTTTTTTTTTTTTTTTTT
>NW_016107523.1:2987510-3024184 GCF_001604975.1 Cebus imitator | reverse complement strand
ATTTTTAACAGAGACAGGGTTTCACCATATTGGCCAGGCTGGTCTCGAACTCCTGACCTTGTGATCTGCCTGCCTTGACCTCCAAAGTGCTGGGATTATAGGTGTGAGTCACCATTCCTGGCCGAGATTTTTTTTTTTTAAAGGGAAAGAAAACGTAACATAATGTTGCTATCTAGAGGGAGATTTAAAATAAGATAATAATATGCTCCCTTAGCTTAAACTCAGATGCCTCTTGGGGTGGAGGACTCTGCTAAGACCTCCTCCTCCTTGAAAGCGCCAAGACGTGAGTGGGAGAGTCAGCCAACCTACCCAACATACTGAATGATGAGATTCGAGTTCTAACCGCGACTACACCACCATGAAGCAATATTAATGTGGCTTTTGGTTAGTATTAATTAATGTCTTTTGGTTCTTGTTTCATCGGACATATCTGTTATTAATCATCTGTGTCAGGAAATACCGAGGGAATATTTACCTAGTCAAATCTAAAGAACAATGATTTATAACAGTCTCAATGAACACTGTGTAGCCATTAATTGTGATGATGAAGGTTTAAGAAAGGTATTGGGTATGTGGTAGAAGGTTTATGTGCTGTACATCGTATCTGTCATAATATTATGTGTTTAAAAAATAGCTATTTGCCCATTACTCTGTGTGGAAAGCCATTAGTGGGTGGAGGGACAACTGGGACAACTTGAATCACTGACAGATATTTAAATTGAACTTGCTGGGCCTACTTTCCTGCGACTGAAAAGCTAGAAATCGGATATGGATAGCTACAGAAATTTCTGTGACATATCCAAACCAAAGTCCTTTCAGGAGTGACTCGTATTCATAAGATTTTAGCCTAGACACATTTTTGTGTCTCATGTGTATTTTCCATTAAAGATGTTCTTTCTCAATGGCAACAAGTCTGATGGACCAGAGGGCATGAATCCACTTGTAATAAAAGAAACAGGAGAATTAGGAGCTGGGCTAGGGATATCTGGCCAGGTAGAATTTGCTTTGAATGAAAAATGATAAATTGATGAAAAAGACTTCCTAGTACAAGAAGGGCACTTCAGGGCATCCAATTCCAGGAGGAAGGATAAGGATGGCAAGCGGCCAAGGTTGATGGCTAGAGAATGGAACCAATAATTACTGGAAAATGGAACCTAGTAGGTGTTCTTTAACATCTTTAGCATTAAGACAGAGGGACAATCATTCTTTCCCTAGTGGGGAACATTTAAACAGGATTACAGTATTTGCCCTGGGAGATAGATGGGTCATCTTATGAGACCTCCCTCTTTGGGACACCAATATCTGTCAAGCCATATAACCTGAGAAAATTGGTCTGGCTATGTCCTCAAGCTGTCTTAAACTCAGAAGTAACAGAAACATGGCCTTTAACCTATGTGGAAAATAATATATGGTATATGGAAAAAGTAGATGTTTGTAGGTGAGGGGGAAAATAATTACACTGGCCTCTCGAGATCCCTTGCTGTGGAGGCAGCCTGTGGCTGTGAATCCATCTCCTGACAGTAATGCTGTCTCATGTAGCCTTTTTTGGCAATAGAGCATGGATATGTAAGCCATGTTATTGTGGGTCCTGAGAGTGGTGTTTTGCAACCGAACCCTGTCAAATGTCACCCTTAGTGCACTATTAAAAGGTGAGGTGCATTTACAGAAAAGGCGGTACATTTTTTACTTGGTTTGTCATGGTGAGAGCAAGTCCAGAAACTGTGACTATTCACACAACTCCAGGCTGTACCTAATCTCTATAATGTACACTTTAGTCGCTGAATAGAGGCAAATTGTTCTCTACTTCTTATTGTTTGCAGAATATTTGTCACATTTATCAACTGCAGTCTATTTAGCCCTATGGTTTGTGCTGTTTCCAACCCACCACACATTAATAAACTAAATATACTTGCTTTGTTAAGTGCATTTTTATTTCTGCTCTTAAAAGTTGGCTCTCTTTTTAATTTTAGAAGCCACACACCTATGGAACGTCATCAGAACTACAAAGGGAGAAAGAAAACGCTTAAATTACCTTCTTCATAACTTTCAATGGGGTATCAGCTATATGAAGCAGCTTATAAATCCTTACCAAGATTTTATCTTTGTTCCTGCTTTTCTATCAAGTTTAATTTTCATTCACAATGTGTTGAGAGGCAGTAAGGAGTCATGCAACATTTAACTGATTATAAACTGGGGACATTATAGGCCAACAGTGATGCTCTCCACTTAAATAGTGAATTCTCTATAGTGAATAAAACTGTGTCATTTGGCTTTCTGCAATATGGAAACATTGATAGGGAAGGGAAAAAATAAGATCAAGTGCTTAATAGAGGTGGAAGTGCACATTTCCAAAGCCTCTGTAATTCAAACTCTTCATTGGCATCAGGAAATCACTGAGATAACATCATTAATTTTCCTTAAAGTTAGAGTTAACAGAAGTGCCTTTGGGAGGAAAAGCTAGCCAGGGCAAGTTTTATTTGCCTGTACCGCAGACAATAGCCCTTTATCAATGGCTTTGCAGGCTTAGAAATGACAAAAACCTGGAAGCTAAATCAAAGCAAATATAAAATTAAGAGAAAATTCTTACGTATTGAAAAGTTAGTAAGCAATGTGACCACACATATTTTCAATAATAAAAGGATGGGGTGAACTCTTCATTCTACAGTCTTACTATACATGGCACCCTCCTAGCATTAATGAGAATCAATACTTACATAAATGCACCTTAATTTTGGCATACCTGAAATTTTTTTTCACCTATTAGAAAAGTCACACTCAGAAAGGAAATGCAGAAAATTTCAAATTGATTTAAAAGTGAAACTTTAAAGAAATCATTCTACGTTCAGAGCTTAACTTTATTACAAGTTTATCACCTCAAATGGACAAAATTTTGTATATTATTAAATTCCTCCATTTTCCCTATGTGTATTGGAAATTTTAATATAAGTTGAAATGACAGACAATAAAACACATATGTGAATGGAATTATATTTTGAACAGGAAAATCAAATAATGCCTAAATCCAGGGTGAAAATGGACATTCTAGAAAGGAACAGTCATTATAAGGTTTTCTATCTGGTCTATTTCTGGGGATTTTCAAATTATAACCTGGAACAACTGGTTATCTTTTGAACTTTCAGGATCTCACAGTAATATTTTATAGCATTTCATAATAACCAGTGCCTAATTACTCCTTTATTAAAGGAAAGCAGTACCTCTGGGATGGGGCAGGGGCAGGAGAAAAAGAGGCAAGAAAACTTTCTCTATCCAGCCCCCTGACTCAATTCCATCCCAACTTTTTAATTATATACATATATATATCTATATATATATATATCATCATACATATCATATATTATGTAATATATCATTAAGCTATGATATATTCACAGGTCCTAAGGAAATCCTTGACCTGGAAAGCCCTTTAAATACTACCTAAACTTGGCAGCTATATAGCTGAAAAATGTTAACTTCAGTCTATAAGGAAATGGAAGCCTTGGTTTATTTTCACTCATGCATTCATTTCATGAAAACATATTGAACCCTGCTGTCTGCCAGGTTTTGTGATAAGCATTGGGGATACCAAAATGAAGGGGAAAGGCCTAGTCTCTCTTTCCAAATAATTCCACTTCCAGGGCATTTCTTCTCTATCTCATGGAAGAACCATATGCCAAGTGACTCCCTGACTATCTTATTGCTAGCCTCTGTAGATCCTCTGGTTGAACCCCTTTATTCCTGAAAACCAGGCAGCCAGGGTTCATGGTCCTTCTCTTTTGCCCAGTTCTCCCTCCAGTTCTGGATGATTTCAACACTGGCAGGCTGGGCATGGTGGCTCATGCCTGTAATCCCGGCACTTTGGGAGGCCGAGGCAGGAGGATCACCTGAGGTTGAGAGTTCAACACCAGCCTGACCAACACGAAGAAACCCCATCTCTACTAAAAATACAAAATTAGCTGGGCATGGTGGTGCATGCCTGTAATCCCAGCTACTGAGGAGGCTGGGGCAGAAGAATAGCTTGAACTCGGGAGGCAGAGGTTGCAGTGAGCCTAGATCGCGCCATTGCACTCCAGCCTGGGCAACAGGAGTGAAACTCCATCTCAAAACAACAACAACAACAACAACAACAACAACAACAACAACAACATTGGCATTGGGGAAACATGCATCACTCTAGCCTCTCAGTTCCTTAACTTGCTATTTCACCTCCATGGAAATTCACATCTACCCTACATCTGCCACCTCATATCCTAGATCTGATCACCTCAAACTGTTACACCTTCAATGTTCACATATGATTCTCTCTGACCACAACTTCTTGGCCTTCAGTTCCTTTACTACTTCTTCCCCATCTCCTGAAGAGTTAGCCTTTTGATTCCTCTACCTGCTAATTATCAGTTTCCACATGCATTCATAGTTTCTCCTACCCAACAGGGACTTGTCAGTATCATTTTAATCACTCTTTGGCCCAAATCCTCGCTTCTCTTGCCCAGCTGTTCTCTGCCCACCCCAGGACGGAAGCATCTAGCTCTTAACTGTGCCTGGGGAAATACTACACCCCTGCAGATTGGTGCTACCGTGAAACACTCAGCTGCCTGTGGGTTCATGCAGCTGGTTCTCAACTCTGCCCTCTCTCTTATTCTGCACAAAGATAAGCCCAACTTCAGCTTCATCATCTCCTGCTGTTAACTGCATTGCAGGCACTCTTCTCTCCATACAAAAAACGGAAGCCTTTAGGAAGACATCCCTCACCTTGCTGATACCTGGTTTCTTCTTTATCTGGACCTGCACAGATCCTTCCCCCTACCCCGCCCATTTCAATGGAAGAGAGGTATCTCTTCCTTCCCTTGGGCTCTGGATTACCTGCCCATATTCTCTGAGAACTCACGTTATTTATCATCTCCTCTGGGGCTGTGATTTTAATCTCACCCTACCTTCTCATACTCATACAAATATATTCCCATGAATACTATATTTTTGGTCTGCATTTGATTGAAAAAAATCTACATATAAGTGGAGCCAAGCAATTCAAACCCATGTTGTTCAAGGATCAACTGTATACACACATACACACACACACACAAATTTATATACACATATTGTGCCACATAACGACATTTCAGTCAACAATGGACTGCCTATATGACAGGGAGCCCATGAGATTATAATACTATATTTTTACTGTATCTTTTCTATGTCTAAATATGTTTAGATACACAATACTTACTATTGTGTTATAACCGCCTATGGTATTCAGAACAGTCACATGCTGTACAGGTTTATAGCCTAGGAGCAATAGGCTATGTCACACAGCCTAGGTGTCTATTTAGGCTATATCATCTAGGTTTGTATAGTACACTCTTATATTGACACAACAACAAAATTGCCTAACAACACATTTCTTAGAACATATTACCAATGTTAAGCAATGCGTGACTGTATATATATTTCCATTAACTCCTCAGTCCCCTCCAGCTAGATACCACCTCACTCTTCTCCCCTTCATAAACAAATTCCTCCGAGAATCATTCATACCATCTCTAATTCTCTGCTTTTGATTCACTTTTGAACTCACCACACCACCTCCACTGTGCCTCTAAAATCTCACCGAAGTTACTAGGGACCTCACTGTTGCTAAATTCAACTGGCACTTTCCCCAACTGCATCCTGACATCCCAGCAACATCTGACCCTGGTGATGGGTTCTTTGTCTCCCCATGGAGTATATGGCATTATAACCTCTTGGAATTTTCCTTCTCTCCTGCTGGCCATTCCTCTGCAGTTCCTTTGGTAGGTTGCTTATCCTGTGTCCTATATCACTCTTCCCTTCTCACTCTACACTTTCCTGGAGCTATCTCATCCTCTCCACAGTTACAAGCAGCACCTACAGGCTGATGATCCCTAAATATTGTTTGTATATTTCCCCTGAACACCATAGCTCCGCATCTAACCTTACCAGACAAGTCCTTCACTCACCTGATATCCCAAGCCAAGTACCTAAGTGTCTTCCTTGACTCCTTTTCACCCACCACATCAAGCTTGTCCAACCTGTGGCCTGTGGGCCATATGCGGCCCAGGACCACTTCAAATGAGCCCAAATGAATTTGTAAAAGTTCCTAAAATATTATGAGTTTTTTTTTTACAATTTGTTTTTTTTAGCTCATCAGCTATTGTTCGTGTAGCATATGTTATGTGTGACCCAAGACAATTCTTCTTCTTCCAGTGTGGCCCAGAGAAGCCAAAAGATTGGACGCCACTGCACCACATCAAATGAATCACTGAGGCCTGTCAAATCCAATTCCTAAATATTTCTGAATTCTCTCCACTTATCTCCATGACTACTCTGCTAATTCAGGCCACCACATTGCTGGTTTAGATTACTACAACAGTTTTCGCTCCTGTCACTCCCACAGTGCACCAATACATACTCTGTTCCGCAGCAAGAATCATCTTCCTAAGCGACAATCTGATTATGTCACCCCCGGGGCCAAATCCCCTGACCTCTAAATTCCTTAACTTGGGTTTTAAAAACCTTGCACAATCTGCTTCCTGCTTCTCTCTCCAGCCTATTATTTTACAATAGACCTTTCCCCTGGAATTCTGTGCTTTAGCCATACTGACATGTTTCCAGTTCCTGAATGTGTCACGCTTTCTCTGGGCCCCTCAGCAGATGCTCTTCCTTCTGACTAGAACACTCCCCTTAGACGGAGAGCTGCATAGTCTTCTAGACTTACCTAGCTTAGACATCACCTCTTCAAACAAACATTCTCTGAATCTCATTCCACACAGTTAGGTGTTCCCACTGTTACACAACTAAATATGTGACATTGAAATGATCTTGAAAACAGAAACAATATATATATATATATATTTTTTTTTTACTAATTGTAGACATTCTTAATACATTTGCTTATGTCTACAAATTTTATGAACACCATCGTTATCCCTTGTCAGACTGTAAGTTCCATCACAGTAGAAACTGCCTGTTTCATGGGCATGTCATCAATGTACACAGACCCTCAGACAATATTACATCATAATTCACTTTGTTGGTAAAGGAGAGTTATACATAAACTATCTGATGACATGATAGAGCTGCATAACACTTCAGGATTTTTCCACAGATGTATGATAAAAAAGGAGGAAAGCAATTCTGTCATTTTCCTCTACCACAGCATTAATCTGTATGTTAGCATTCAGGCTAATAAACCACAAGTCTATGAATTTTGGTTTAGATAAGATAGTCACATCTTCTTGTAGTAAATACATTTTGTAAAAAGAAAAAAAAAACAAAGGTAGAACAAGAAGAGATAATGCAAGTTTCACTAAATTATGGATGGAAAATAAAGTAATTACACTTCGAAAATAAAAATTAGCAATATCTTAATTCAACATCAGCAGCTGAGGAATGGTGACAGGAATGCTTCTAAAAATAAAACATTCTAGGCAAACTCTAGGCCAAGGATATATTAAAGAATGAATTCTATGTTGCAACAGGAATTGTGACATCCATTTCTCCCCTCTCCTAGTGAAAATGTACCCAACCTACTTTTAGTTCTAAGTAAAGACATATTATCAAGATCTTCAAGTACTGGCTAATACTTACAGCAAAGGGCCTTCTGCAGTCTTCGGAGTTTCATGGCAGTCCTATAAGCTGAGAACCTGACATTATTCAGGTCAGCTGAAAAGGGGGAAAACAAAGATCATTTGTTATTTCATCAGGAAGCAGAGACAAAACCCCCCAATGATTTGCCAATAACTACAACCATCACAAAAACAGCCTAGAAAAAATATTGTGTTTATGCTCCAAGCTTTCAGTGGTAAAATTCTGTTAATGTGGGGAAAGAAAAAATAATTCCTTTTGCCCTGTGACAAGGAGGAAAGCTAAGTTCTGTGAAGACTGCAGTGCAATAGCCTGAAGGGCATTCATGTAGTCCTTGTTCCCAAGAGGAAAGAGATGGACAGGGATTATTTTTTTCTAGAAAGTAATCTGGATCTACTGTAGTGAATCTTTGCTGCACAAGATTAAAGAGAACAAGAAATATATTATTTAAATAGCTATAAGACCTTAAACAATCAAGTGGCAATGTAACATTTTTTTCTGACTATAGATGTTATACATACTCACTTTGGATAACTTAGATATTATGTGTGTGTATATATATATATATATATATATATATATATATATATATATTTTTTTTTTTTTTTTCAAATAAATCATCCACAATCCCATAAACTCAAAACAGGCACAATTGGCTGGACTCAGTGGCTCATGCCTGTAATCCCAACACTTTAAGAGGCCAAGGTGTGAGGACTGCTGGAGGCCAGGAGCTTGAGACCAGCTTGGGCAGCAGAGTGAGACCTTATCTCTACAAAAAAAGTTTATATAAATCTTTTAAATAGGCACTGTTAACATTTTGAGTATTTTTTTTTTACCTAACATATGTGTCTATGTGTGTGATATGTATTTTCAAATATAATTAGCATTAAAATAAACATTTGGCTGTATGTTCTACAGTACAATCATTCTGATGTTCAGCACAGAATAACAACAACGTATGCTACTGTGGCTTCTACAGTCACCTGTCTATCAAGCCCTGACTCACGTCACCTAGCAGGAAGCTATATTTAGGTGATGTTCTTACTCAAGTCTGCACAAGCCTTGATAGATACTGGGCTACATTTATTTTAGGAACCCAGCTCCAAGAATCTCCTTGAATATAAGAACTCTGTCACCTACTGTCATTTTTCCCTAGCAACTTAACATACAACTGCTCTCTGAAAAGCTGGTTTAACACAGATCATGGACTGACCGACCAATTGAATGAATCAATAAACAAAAGAATGAAAGAAAGAAAAAGTACACTGACATACATGACTAACTGCCATAATCAAATGGCACCTATAAAACCAATTCTAATGAGGTGTTAGGAAACAGCAATAATTCAATCCATACCCAAGGCACGTGGGTCAACATTTTCAGCTTTATGGCCATTGCAGGGACCAAACATAAAGTCTGAATTTAAACTAGGGGAAAGAAAACGACATCTGTAATTTACTTGAAACTATTCAGCATACAATTTTTTAAAGATTGGAATACCAAACGTTGGTGAGGATATGGAGCAACTGGAATTCTCATACACTGTGTGTTGGGAATGTATGACAACTTTGGAAAACCAATCAGTCAGTGTCTTATGAAATTAAACATACATGTATGTTATGACCCGAATCTTCTTTTCCCAGATATTTGCACAGAATAAAACGTATGTCCACAAAAAGATGTACATGAGTGTCCATAACAGCTTTATTCATAATAGCCAAAAACTGGAAACCAATAAGGCAATGGATAAACAAATTGTGGTAAAGTCATTCAATGGGATATACAGTGTGATGAAAAGGAACTATCTACTGATAAGGCAACAATGTGAACTGATCTGAAAAACATTAAGCTGGGTAAAAGAAGCCAGGCACAAAAGAGTACATACTGTTTGGTTACATTTACATCCGCTTCTAGAACAGACAAAACTCAGCAACTGTGCCAGATGGCAGCCTGGGGTGCGGTGGGAGTAGGTAACTGACCTCAAAGGAACACAAGGGTGTTTTCTAGGTGATTGAAATGTTATATCTTGATTGGCATGGTGACTACACAAGTGCACATATTTGCCAAAACCCAACCTGTACACCTAAAATGGAAGTATTTTATACTGTTTAAATTATGCCCTAATAAGGTAAATTTTAAGAGTCTTTAAAAACCCTCGCATGAACAGTACACTATAATGTATATGTGTGTTGCTTAAGCTACACTGTAGAGGTGGTCAGTTGTCTTAATCAGGAATGAACTCCCAGGGTGGTTGGCTAGCAATTAATCAAAAAGTCTCACACCAGAGGCGGCCACTGTAAGTGATTCAGTTATATTTAGCTCTTATTACACCAGGGGTTTCATTAATTATCCTAATTAATGTTAGACGGGCTTGTGTTAGTGATATTAGTGGTTTGTAAAATATGAGGATTACTGAAAATCATTTAGAAACATTCCCTGCCTTTACATTAAGTTTAAGAAGAATCCAGTAGGTTCTCCATCTTTAGAAATGGTGTCCTAGACTGAATTCCAAAATGTCCGGCTGTGGTTCACTGGATTCTTAGTTGCCAGAATTCAATTAGATGGTTGAGGGAATCCTGCTGCTAGAACAATGGTTCTCAAACTTGAGCAAACATCAGAACAATCTGGAATGGATAGTTTAAAGATGCAGATTTCCCAGTCCCTACCTCCAGATTTTCTAATTCAGTGGGCCTGGGGAGGGCCTGGGAATGTGAATTTCTAGTAAGTCTCCATGTGATGCTGATGCTGCCGGTCCAGGGACCACACTTTGAGAACCACTCTAATAGAAGACTGTGGCCTATGTAGACTGTGAGCCTCTCATACCAAGTACCCCAAAAGACAGAATTGTGACTTCACTGTGTCTCTGGCACAGGCTGTAAGATTGTTTTGTACCTATTGCCTAAAACTTGTTCTGAGACTTGCTTTCCTTATAACCTGGCAGCTGAGAGGTGGTTAAGAGGGCAGTCCTCACCTACATCTAACCACAGGTGACTACCAACACCTATTACAGAGAACCTATGTGGGTCCTTGTTAGTCGAAGTGTGATTTGCAGAAGAATAGCATCAGTATCTGCTTGGAGCCTATGAGAAATGCTGAATCTCAGGCCCCACCCAGATCTGTGAATCAGAATCAATATTTTACTAAGATCCTCTGGTGATTCATATGGACATTCTTTAAATGCATATTTTAATACAGTTTCTTCTTAAACTTCAAGTACAAATTCTGGACACCAACCTGTGCTGTCTTTTTTCTATCTTTCTATATTCCATTTTGTGGGCTTTTATTAATAAATTATTTAATAACTACTATAGTCAATTACACCAAAACTTCCCCTCTGGGATATATTGGTGAGTCTCTTGTTTATGATAAATACCAATAAAAGGTATTCAATAAATTAAAAGCATTTCAGAGTATCTTGAAAGGCTGTATATACAGATTGCTTTGTGGAGAGAATTAACATTTGCCTGGATGCTGTCCTTTGGTGAGTAGCACTTGATCTATTTGGGTCCCTCCTATTATCCTTCATTCTGTCTCCCCTAAAACATGTGGTTTTTCTTTTGTTTCTTTTGCCCAGTTATCATTGCTTACTCATTTAAGTGATCTCAGCCAACTCATGGTATGAGTTGTCATGTGGCATTAATCCATGAGAAACCAATTCCCATCTCCGCCTCCAGATTGGTGCAACAGCATTCACCAGTACCATCAGATTTTTCCTATACTTGCTAGTATGGAGTTCCTTTACACACACTCATAATTGAGTCGCTTTGGCTCTTCATAAAATAAGCAATGTAGAGGCATGGAAATGCACTTTTGGTCAAATACAGATCCCGTTCCCGTTAACACCAGCCTGCAGCAGTTTCTAAGGGATAAGCATCAAATCCCAAAGTTTCTTTCACTCCTTTACTTACACAAAAGTATTGAGTGCTCGTTTTGTGACAACCAAACATCTTGTAGAAGATACTGACACAAGGTTTCTCTTTTTTCCCTTTCTAATCCTCCTTTTCCACTCACTGCCTCTTAACTCATGTGCCTAGTTTCCTACCATCTTTCTTCTTTCATAAAAATAAGATTCCTCTCTTATGACCTCAATTCTACTCTCTTTTCCCATTTCCTTGGTTCTATTCAGCATTCAGAGCAAATGGTCTAAATGAGGTCACAAGCTCCATCCAAATCTTACAGTTCATATCAAGAATTGGCAAATTCCAGTAGCTAGAGATCCAAGTGGGAGAGGCAAGAATGATCTGATTCTTTCAAGGCATGAATATTAGTGTGGAACAGTATCAGAGACAAGCATCTGGAAGGTTTCCACTCTAGCAGTGCTCTCAGCTTCCCTAAAGCATTCAAACTTTCCTCCTTCTAAATACTTCTAACTATGACACATTCTGCCTCTAGTTAATCCTCCCTGACAGCTTTTCAGCCTACCCCCAACCCACTGCAGTGAATAAGCCTTCTGACACCAGTTTTCTATGCACCAAAGTCCAATCCATTCTCAAACAGCGATTCAGGCATACCAGAAAAAAGTAGCAGGGAAAATGTTTCGTTTCCATCACAATGCTACCAAAGCCATACAAATGTATATCCGATAACTGTCAGTGAATTGCAACAGAGTTCTGATGCCCTAAAAGTCCTACTACTCAAGAGAGTTAACCGCCTGTGTTGTTTGAGTCTGCATGTGTTGCTAGGAATCTGCAGAACCACTCCCTCAGGCTTGCAGCTGGAAGAGATAAGTCTCTGCCTTGTGAAAGTGTGTAGGATGCACACAGAACCCTCAAGATGTAATACAGCTGTGAACAATGTGACACTGTCCTGGGCTAAAGCTTGGGATGACTGTGTAGCCAAAGTATGTATGCAGTTCAATAAAGCTAAAGTCCCCCATTCCTATCCCCCATGAGAGACTGGTCTCTACTTTGCCTGGGAGCTGACTTTCCAGGACTTTGATCCAAGTTGTAATGAGCTCACTAGCTCTTATAGCCGGAACTCAAGAGGAGTGAGACTCTCCAAGATACCAGTTATGCCATGTTTCCATGGCAGCTGGGTGAAAGCGCACTTCAGAAGGATAAAAATGCTGAAATATACATTTCTCTTCATAACCTGTATTACTTTATCCAGGACTGGTGCTAGCATATAGAGAAATCTAGAAACATAAGGAACAAGGGCAAACATCAAACCACCTACTTTCTCAAGTAGAATTTCCAACTACCGAAGTGATAGCCCATTCATCTTTTATTTTGAAACATGAAAGAAGTAATAGGCTACTCTTCCCCCTTTGTTTAGCCTATGCATTTTTCTTGACTTTGGTAAGTATTTCTGTTTTATGACTTTCACTTTCACTCTGTGTAAAAGTAGCAGGTGCCAAAATTCACCAGAAAAGAGGAACAACTGGTCAAGTTTGTGTCACAAATCTGTATGTTACACGCTTTTGAAAACATAGTGAGAAACACCTCAGCATTTTAAAGTCATGGAAGCATTCCAAAGATATTACAGAAAGAAAACGTTAAGTCCCTTCATTTCAATTTTATAGCTGGTTTCTGTCTTTTAATAATACTGCAAAAATCCTACTATCTCTGACTAAACTTAAGGTCTAGAATTTAAAACAGGGCGTGTTTTAGTCTATCTTTCCAATGGCTTCTGGAGACTTTTTGGAAAGGCCTAAGGTTTCAATATGCCTATCTATTAGCTAGAAAGAATGATAATGACCTCATTAACTTTATGAGTGGAAAGAGCTGTATAGCTAACGATTATTCCAACAGACAAATTGGTATAGTGGTCTTTGTTTCTTCATACCAACTCTCTTTCCCAGAAGAAATTTAATCCAAATCTCCCAGGTGATCATAAGAGAAAAATAAAATTTAGAGCACATATGCTTTTGGGGGAGTATTGTTCTAAATTCAGTGCTTGGCATACAATGTGTATTAAACTACTACTGCCTGCCTATTTTACTAATTTTCCAAATTTTCCCAAGAAGCCAAAACAAGGCAGTCTCCCCCTATTTTCCTATTATAGAAAGGTGGCATATTTTAAAATATAATATGTCTCCAATTTTCCAGTCTCACTCTTCCTGAAGGATTCTAATGGACTTTTCACATGACAAGTATTATTCTTGCCAGCTCAAACTCACTAGAACAGACAAGAACCACAGATCTTAATGAGGCTTGGGATAAACTGAGGAATTTAAATCAAGTCTGTCTTGAAAGCAAATTGAGCCAAAATATCCAGGCTTGCTTCAGAAGTCTAGAATTATTGGGAGCTCTTCAGGAACAGACCAGGAATTCCAGAACATATCTTTAAAGAATTAGCTGAGAGAAGAGGAACACTAACATATCAGTACTTGTGTATAATTTTTTAGATATATTTGAGGCCTCTTAAAATCTAAACTCATAAAAACCTCATCATCAACAGAGAGCTTTACTTAAATGGGGCGAAATAAACCTACACACAAACAGGAATTATGCATTCATACTTGGCTGAAGTTCAGAAAGTGCAGTCTGTGAATTTCTAATTACTATCAAGTTATGTTTCCAGATGTGACATAGTTTTACTTATTTGTCACCAATGACTCTCTAAAATTCTTCTAAAAAATGGAGAGAAGCAATAAAGTATCTAGTATGGCACAAATGGGGAAGACTCAGAATGGAAGAAAAGAGAAAAAAGTTATGAACCAAAAAATATTGAGAAGTTCAACTGTGATATAAAAGATAGCACAAAATCCTGGCTATGGAATGTTTAAGGCCCTTCTGGCTTGCACCTCTTCCTTGGCCCCCCTCAGCAGAATCTCACTACTTCTTAGCAACACTGTAATAGTGGCAGAGCTGAAATTCAAATTAGTTTTGCTCATTGTTAGCTGCTCTGGTAAAAGATTTGTTGAGAAAGCAGCTTCTTTAACAAATAGCCGATAAAGTTTTTTGCGGGAGAACTGTGTATCTTAAGTACCATTTCTGGGACCTGAATTCTCCCCGAGATAATGGAGGGCTGACTCATATAGATACCGCTGTGCTATGTTTCTTTAAATCGAGCTTCAAAAGTGGAAGGATCTGGGCTCTAATTCCCAAAACCTTTATTATATATAAAATATACAATCCATAATAATTATGGATCCATGAGGATAAATGAATTTCTAAAAAGTTACAAAGCAGTTTTGCCTAATCTTTAAAAAATCATAAGTATTATTTTTATATATTTTAAATGCATTTAAAATAACACAAATGACATTTTTAAATACATATTTTATATATTTCTAACATATATATGTACATTTAAATATGTATTTGAAATAATACTAATGATTAAAAAAGACTCTTTTGGCAGAACTGTTTTATAACTTTTTAAAAGACATTTCATCTATCCATAATCCTTTCATCTATCCTTTCACTATTTATTGAGCATGTACTATATGCCAAGAACCATGCCAAGTACATGGAATACACTGGTAACCAAAATAAATCTATGCCTTTATTGAGTTTGCAGTGTAGCAAAGGAGATAGTGAATAATCAAATATTCATATGTAGGCCAGGCACAGCAGCTCGCCTGTAATCCCAGCACTTTGCGAGGCCGAGGCGGGCCAGATCACCTGCAGTCAGGAGTTCAAGACCAGCCTGGCCAAAATGGCGAAATCCCATCTCTACTAAAAACACAAAAAATTAGCCTGGCGTGGTGGCAGGCGCCTGTAATCCCAGCTACTTGGGAGGCTGAGAGGCTGAGGCAGGAGAATCACTTGAACCCAGGAAGAGGAGGCTGCAGTGGGCTGAGATCGTGCCATTACACTCCAGCTCGGGCAACACGATCAAAACTCTGTCTCAAACAAACAAATATTCATAGGTACTGTGGTAAAATGGTGAAGGAAACACACAGGAAGTGATGAGACTGTATACATAGGGAACCGTAGGTCAAAGAGACTTCTTGGAGAAGGTGACATTAAAGCAAAGAATTGAAGGATGATGGGAGCTTGCCAGGTAAGAACACAGCAGAGTAATGGGTCAGCACATGCAAAAACAAACAAACAAACAAAAACAAAACAAAAAAACACACAAACACACACCAAAAAAGCTCTAAAGCAGAGAAAAGTGTGAGCCTTTAAGAATCCCTAGAAGGCCAATACTGCTGAAATCTCAGGGAGGAAGGAGGCAGAGTGGGCACAGATAAGGCCTGACAGGTAGGCAGGGGGAGACCCACTGCAGAGCCCTACACATCCTGTGAAGGACTTTGGGTGTTGGGACTTCTAGTTAAACACAGCAGATGGAGCAGGCTCATGTGTCTCTCTTTATTCCTGAAACTCTACTAGGATGATAGAAAATGAATAAAAAAAAAATGGCATTTACCCAAAAGAAAATTAACAAAACAGGAGAGGAGATGAGAACAGATCAGAGCTCCAGTATTTTGATGGCTTAGAAAATGATCTGCTGGTAACCAATTTAGGAGACCACAGAAATCCCAAGCTAAATTAATTTTGTTGGGGAGACAAGGAGATTGGGGCAGGGAGTGGGAGGAACTAACAAGAAGCATGCCAATTTATGTAGCCAAGAAGTCTCAGAAAATTAAAGGCTCCAGGCTTCTCTGAAGACTGAAATGTGACTGAAAGTACAAGGACTTGTTGAAAGTCTGTAGAGTCCTAAACACCTCCCCCACTTGCAGCTGAGCATCTCAGCCACCTGCTGCTTCACCCTGACAGAAGGCTGGAGGTTTAATCTCGAAGCTGCACCACACACCAGGGTGCATGAGGGGCAGTGAAATTTGGGAGTGGGAGAAGGCACTGGAAACAGAGGAATTCCATACCAGCTCAGCATACTGAAAGAAAGTAAAACCTTAACTTCATTTCCTACTGCTCAATTCCATATTTAGTCTGCTGTTTTCTGTTAACTGATTTTAAAAAGCTCTTCTACCTAAGCACTTTCTTATTTGCCACTCATTATCTCCAGAGGGAACTTCAGCTTCAGCAAGGTATGCAGCCATGAAACTGGTCCTCAGTGATCATCCATATGTATCATCTTCATCCTGCAGTTGTAACTACTCCAAATCAAGTCAACGCATTTTCCTTGCAGTCTCCCTCTTCAGAAGCAACTTACAGTTACACAGGCCACTCTGGCTGCTGGAATAAACAATACTATTCTCTTTCTTTGGCTCAGAATCTTTAGTTGTTGCTCTCTTATCTCTTTTTCTCAATCACAACATGAGTAACTCATCTACTTACAGAACTCTCAGAATGACACAAACTTATAAATTTACCCCAATCTCTTCAACTCTATGCTCAACTTCATTAATTAACTAATCTTAACACTCTCTCTTTATAAGTGAACATGCATCCCAGATTCTCCAGGGCAAAGCCAGTTTAATTAAATTTTCCTCTTTGTTATAAAAAGTAAGACACTTCAAATTATCAGATGTGACTTAATTTTTATACCTTTGTAAAGCCAAATTCACAGATTATTTTTTTAAATGGTGTGCCTTTGCTTTTTTGGATTGCAAAAACATACTCTTCGTAATATGATTGACATTACCTTTTTTGAATTTATCAACCTTTCTCACAGTTGAAAGCTTTGTGGAAAATGTATTTTAATGATTAAAATAAGTAACGGTAAATTTCCTCATCTGCTTTAACCTCATCTTTTGCCCTTTTCTCTTTTAAAAACTCTTAAACTAAATTTTCCTAAATGCTATCTTTTCTACCTTGGCCTTACCTTCTCGGCGTACTTATTTATCTGCCCTTACCTCTCAAGATTTTAACATATGATCTTGCTCCCAAAATTCCACTTCAATTACTTCACTGGTAACCACAGACCAGAGGTCATGTCACAAACTGGTTGAATTTGGTTTGCAGACTCTTTTCTTATGTTTGATTGGTTGGGCGGTTTGGGCTCACATAATGGTTTTTGAAATTGTTGAATGGTTTGAATGGTATGCCATTAGTTAAAAATTGGATGATTTTCTGTTATCTTGCTTCTCTGGAAGAACCTGAAGACCTGACAATAGAGACCCACATTCTTATAGAACAGTTAGCTGCAACGGAGATCTGTTAGCCCTAACAGAAGCTTTTCAGGTTGCCCCAGTTCCCACCCCGTCATCTTCAGTCATTCAAATTACCAGCTTGGCCCCAGGAGGCATTTCTTTTTAGATCTTTGTCTCAGCCTGACCACTCCCTTATTCTCCCAAAAGCTTTACATTTAGCATTCAGTTACACTCTTTCTCAGTTCCATGTCAAGGCTCTGACTGTGCAGTCCCTCCAGTAACTAGCTATTACCTGGTTTTCACTCAAATTACCCTATGGAAACAGTTGTTACTGGGTTTTCTGAAAACTTTCCAGCTATTAATTCTTTGGACTCCACCTTTTTACTAATGCACTCAAGCTAAATGATTGTGCTGCCAAAAATATTGCCTTAATACACTTAACTGCTGCAGTACAAGAACAGATAGGAAGACAGAACAAAACCGACAATGAGTCTCTTGGCTATATTTCATTAAGTGACAATTACTTCTGCATTTAAAATCATCAACTGACGCTTACTTAAGCACCTATTATACGCCTAACTGTGTACTAAGCTCAGGGGTTAAATATTCAGGTTTCTAAAATATTGGGGGAAACAAAAAGATTATTCACCTGCACAAAGTCAGTACACATAACTGGGGTATTGGTGATGTGTCAAGCAATATACACATACAAAACTCAGTTATGTGAGTGTCAAAGAAAAACCAGAGATGGACAGTAAAGTGGTAAAAACAGATTTCATTCAGGAATATTGCAATAGTGGGAAAGAGACTTCAGTATAAAACTGGGCTCAACTCTGAATACAGCATGGACAAAGTGGGAATTGATAGCTAAAGGGCAGGGTGGAGGTTGGTGGATGGAATGTTATTAAGAGGAAGCATCCAGATAAGGGGAATGCTGGCTAAAGAAACTTAACAGGATTCCTGCTGAAGACAGGCCAGGGTGCTCAGACGTCGCATAGGGGATGGTGAAGGATGAGGAACCTGATCAGATATGAAAAGTGATCAGATATAAAAGGAAGGTGGTTTTTGCTAAACTTATTTAGCAGGATTCTTGCTACAGCTGGATTTTACAAAGGAGTGCACAGGTGGGCCTAGGAGAAGGTTCGGGAATCTGACTAAAGTTTGGTCAAGTAGATAGTGTTTATCATGAGCATCCTTATGTATATACACAAACATATAAAGGAAATAGACTGTCATGTAGTTTATATGTCAACCGCAAAGGTAGTTTCAACATGACATAAACAGTATTCCAATGAACAGTTTGAAGGTTAATGACATTGAAAATTTCCTATATAAGCCATGTTATTTATGAAACAGTGATTAACTTCTAAGCCCACAAAGACTTAAAGTTAGTTTAAATACTCAGTATGTAATAAAAATGAAATCTATAGCAATACTGATATAAATGATTGATGTAACTAATTCGAAATAGCTTTATCTTTCATTCTTATACTTGACGGAAAAAAGATGAGAAAAATGCAGACTTCTGAAGACATTAAGTTGTGTTCACTTATCCTTGGCATCTAGGGCAATAAAGGATGGTGCTCAATAAATGTATTTGGAATAAAATTAGATTCTGAAAGGAACTTCCTTGCTTTTACCAGGTTTAACCCGTTGATGACATTGACTTTTTATCTAATGTTTCTTCAAATAATATAATTTTCCGCTTCTGTGGGTGAATCACTAGAATTATTATTTTTGCTTACTCCTGACAACCTGAGCTGGAGCTTCTGTTTTGAAACACACCTAACAACGATATGAAGACTTTCCCAAGGAATAAAGGAACTGGGACAAAGGGAGAAAGAAAATAAATGGTCTAAAAAGAATGCTGATTTGCAAAGTGAATCCAGTGTATTTAACTGTAGCAGATACTGTATGTTGGGTCACTCAACACCCCTTCCCAAATTCTTTCTCCTTGGTCTTTCTCTACTATGAAGGCTGGAGGATCTCTATTCCTGAATCCAGCCAGGGGAAGCTGTGTGGACACAGTTTTGGCCAATGCTTGAGAAGACATCTGCAAGAAAGGATTTCCTTCTCAAACAGAAAGACAAAGAGACTCCAAAGATGAATGTCCTTTCTCTTTCCTCCTGCCTGAGAAGCAGTAGTCATCTTGGAACCATCAGGACAAAAGTCACTCACTAAAAATGGCACAGCAGAATAAACTGTGTCCCAGGTCTCTAATGACATCACAGAACTCTTCCATAGCTCTCAACTACCTGCCTCCAGACTCCTCATTATACAAAAAATATCAACTCCTCCGTGTCTAAGATACAGTTAGTCAGATAGTTTATTAACTGCAGCCAAAGTCATCTCTAACTGACATGTTAATTGAACTGTAAGCAACAAAATGCAGAAGACTAAATAGGGTCATGGTCTACCCCCTGCAATCCTCCTTAGCGTGGAGAAACGAAGTTAGCAGTAAAGAGATCTTGGGTGGCAGAGGTTTTCATCCTTGCTACCAGGTGGTGCCACTGATGCAGGACAGCTTGACAGCTAATTGAATGTTTAAAACAATTTTATAATAGAGGGCTTATATGGGTAAGGCACTCTTCTAGACAAAGTCTGCAACGTGTTAAGCCGTTTGTTTTGAAGGGCAAGTTCACAAGTCTGATTCTGCCCAGATGTAAGATAAGGATTGGAATTTTTAAATATACAAGTTATTTCTCTGGAAATGCATGTGTCAACCTATAAATGAACACATATAATTAACTAACCTAGTTTTTCATGAACTCTTTAGAGTTAATGAAATGTTATGTTCCCTTTAGTTCATAACTATCTCTAGTGCAAAATCTCCTATTTATAGCTCTTAAGATGTTATTTTAAAAAATAGTTTTGCTAACTTCAACTAATCGTATCTTTTGAAAGTCAAATTAAGATTCTTATCTACCCTTGATCTACCAATAAAAATTTTAGGTTTGGATTGACAATGATTTATATCTTCCAACTACCTCTTTCCATGGCATCAACACCCCCCCAATATTCCTGCCCTCTAATAATCATCATGAATAACATGGATGCCAAAGTGAACTACAGTAGAAATCTAACCTTAGTTACCATAGGAAAAGCAAATTCACCTACAAGAAACATTTTTGCAACATTTCTGTCTTAGGCTGGTGCGCATGTTTTCACCTCATTAGGAAAGATAAACTGTTTGGGTTTTGTTGTTGCTGTTTGAGAGATGCAAGAAGAAAATCTGTTGAATCTTTATACATGAATAATTAGTCCAAGACAGAACACAATTCAAGATATTTAAGCATCTAGGGCCATAGTAAACTATGTGTATTTCCACTTTTTGTATACTCTAGTATAACAGAAGGGGGGAACAGGTGGTATGACTCAAATTGCCCATGCATCCAGAAGTATGTGAATGTTTTCTTTTCACTGTTCTGTGTTAACGTTTCTGGAGACTAGATACTAATGATGAGATCCCGCTGAAGACACTAATATGTAAATCATTCTTTTTTAAAAAAAAATCACTTGGCAGCTGCAGTTATGATAAAATAAATCAATGGTAGGAGCTTTTCATTAGATAATGGACTGGCCGGCCCTCTGACATAGACTGAGGTGCTTTTAATAAAGGATGTCTGATGGATTCCTTTTAAACCTCTGTGTGTCTAGACAATACATTTGAATCTAGAACCAATATTACCAGTATTCCCAGGAAAATACTCTTCTTTTTTATGTTTTGAGACGGAGCCTTGCTCTCTCACCCAGGCTGGAGTGCAGTGGTGTGATCTCAGCTCACTGCAACCTCTGCCTCCCAGGTTCAAGTGATTCTCATGCCTCAGCCTCCCAAGTAGCTAGGATTACAGGCACCCACCACCATGCCCAGCTAATTTTCATATTTTTAGTAGAGATGTGGTTTCATCATGTTGGCGAGGCTGGTCTTGAACTCCTCACTTCAAGTGATCTGCCTGCCTCAGCCTCCCAAAGTGCTGGGACTACAGGCATGAGCCACTATACCCAGCGTCAAAAAGACTCTTCTTTATCACCTCAAAACTAAGTTTCATTTGGGAGTTGCTTGATATACAGCTTCACCAATTTGAGGGTTCAATCCAAGAATCAGGCAGACTCAGAGTTCCTCTGCCCACCTCATGGATGGCCCTGAAGTCACAGGAGTGAGTTTTCCCTCTTTGTCCGTTCAGTGGCAATGACCAGGGATTCCTTGTCTTTTGGATTGCTTCCTACTTCATAGCAGGCAGGACTCATTGTCCCTTTCTCTGCCTCTCTGTTTCTCTCACTTCTCCCCTCAGTTTTCTTTTCAACAGAGTAGATCTGACTCAACTCTTATTCTCCTCAGAATCCTGGACAAAACTACTTGAGGATAAACCTAAAACAGCCTTTTCTAAGACA
The DNA here is from genome assembly GCF_001604975.1 of Cebus imitator. Classification (NCBI taxonomy): domain Eukaryota; kingdom Metazoa; phylum Chordata; class Mammalia; order Primates; family Cebidae; genus Cebus; species Cebus imitator. The sequence goes on along the minus strand of NW_016107523.1, from coordinate 3,002,253 downwards.
TAGGTGACTCTTATTTCATTTAAGTAAGTGTTATTTAAAAAAAGAGTTTTGTATCTAAGTATTCCCTGTAGAGCCAAAGAGAAAAATGAAAGTGATGGGCCAATGGCAGAAGGAATACCAACATTCACCCAGCACTCAGGGGCAGATGTTGTATGTACCTGATGCCACTGAGTCCTTACAAGGCCCTGAGTTGTGTGTTACCAGCTTCATTAAAGATAAACAAAATGAGGCTCACAGATGTTTGGCAATTTCTCTATGGTTATATCCCAGAGCCCGCATTCAAGACCAAATCTTTCTGACTCAAAGCCTTTGAGGGCCTTCCCCGCATCTCGGCTACAAAAGAAATGTCTTTCCTTACCCAGTAGGTGTGTAATCCTAATTAGCACAAGGGTGATGGGCAGTAGTACCCTCAGGAGAACCATGATATAGGGCAAGGAGCAGAGGATATGGGGTGAGGCAGAAACCCTTGCACAAAGACCACAGGGAGGGAAAGTGACCAGTCAATGGGATGAGAGAGTGACCAGGAATGTAACTAGAACACTAATGATGAAGTTTCCGGTCCTCCTTATCTAGAGAAGCTTGCTGAATAATCAACAGCTGCAGTACGAATTTCTATCACTTTTCGTACAAAAGTATGTTATTCCCATAGAAACATACAGCTGCTTTCTATTTACATAGTGCAGTGTATCGGGCACTCTGAGGGTTAAGTAAGAGTCTGTGACTTAGGGACCTAACCACCACTTATAACACATTTTATTCCAAGTTATAAGCAACTAACTTACAAATAAACTTGGAACACAGCCTGAGGGTAAGTGTGGAAAGGCCTAAATCTTGTCTTAAGGCGGGAATGTGGTTCTTCCCCAACTGCTGAGAAATTTAATGGTTACTGGACAACCAGGAATTAAATTCTTTGGGTAGTTTTAACTTACCTCTACCTTTTTCTTACGAGTATTTTTTAGGGGTATATATATACTTATTAAGAATTTTACTTTTGTTTAGAAAATGAAATATATGGTACGTTAGAAATAGAATCCTCTAATTTTAAATTTTCATTTTCCAAATGAGAAAACTAAGGACTAGAAAGCTCTTATTAACTTGTCCTGGATTCTCTAGTCAACTAGGAGAAGGACACCAACTAGAATCCAAGTCTTTTTCTTCCTGAGTGCATATTCCTTCCCTGACCAAGCCACAGAACAAAAATATAAAGGCTCATTCTAAGTGGGACTTCAAGTCTCCTCTTTCAGCTCAAGGGCTCCCAACTGCTCCCAATTTGAACAGAGGGGCCGTGAATTTATTTAACCTTGACAAGTATCTGACTGGAAAACAAATTTTCCCCAAAGCAAGCAGGGTCTAATTTTCCCCTGTTCGAGTGGTTTCTAGACCTTGGCATCTTCTTAAATTTTTAAGATTCAGCTCCTCCTAACCCACTGTGACATATAAAGTCATAAGTGTCGTGAAGTGGACTGCGTTATGGAAGGAAGTGAGGATGTGAACGTTTCTTTTACAGAGCAGCAGCAGGCTCCATCCTGAATTAAGAAGCCAGGTCCCAGACACTCCCTTAGATGTGCCAGCTTTAAAAAACGACATCCTCTCTGTGCTTCTGATGATCATCTTAATTTCCCATTTGAATAATGATTCTTTGTTTGTTTCTGAAGTCATGAGAAGCAGTTAGCATTTATAAAGCTTTGAATGGTTGTCCAGTCTGACTTAAAGACCAAAAGATGCTGACATTAAACTTCCTACATTCATTTCTGGGTTTCTGTCTTATTAAACTACTAACATAGCTCTCCATAGTGCAAGTTTTAATTCACAATCTGTCAGGCTATTGCTGTACAGGAAAAAAAAAAGAAAGAACAACAACAACAACAACAACAACAACAAAAAAAAACACTTGAGGTTAGTGTAATAGCATCAAATAACAAAACATTGTGTCTATGACGCTATCTATGTGTAAAAATGGGCACATTTTTATAAGTATGTTTGGAATATGCATAAAATATTTACAGAAGCAAACAAAGACACCAAAAACTGTTAACTGTCTCTGGGAAGTAAAATTCAGGGATTGATACCAAGAGTGGATGGAGACTTACTTTTCAATACTATCCATTTACAATGTTTGATTTCTTAAAATCATTTTCACATATTTTTTTAAATGACTGAGTATTAAATCTAACTTCTTTTCAAGATTTCTCTATGATTTCTTCCAAATTCTTGGCTTCATCCATTGCCTTACAGCAGAGTACTACTTTACAATGGAAAAACCAGTGGATAGAGAAGAAAAACTAATAGGCTGTAGTTATGACTTTGCTGTAAAATAACAGTAATAATGATTATCATTTACTAGGTGCTTACCCTATCTTTGCAATAAATAACAAATTATCATACAATTACCTTCACCTGTGATATCATTATTTCAACCCCATTTTATAGAGGAAATCAAAGGCCTAAGAAGTAAAACTCAAATCCATTTGACCCTAAAGCCCTTCTTCTTCATCACTATACAGTCTCCTAGTAAGCTTGGGCAAGTAACCTTCACTTTCCTAAGGTTCATTTTTTCCCTTTTTAAAGGAAACGATAATAGTACCTACTCCTAGAGCCGTGGCAAAACTAAATGAGATAGCGTATTTCAAAAACTCCAAAGAGGAGCTACGTCTAGGATATATACTTGCTCAGTAAAAGTTAGAAACCTTTCTCTGCCTCCTGTACTTCCTGTTATAATGTGTAATAAAAGTGCCAGTAATATTTTTATCACGCTGTTGACTAAACTGTTTCTTTGGTTCTCCTTTTCAAATGGCTTTAGAGTATTTCCTCTTCAAAATGCCACTGTCACCTCCCAGGAAGAAAGTATAGCTCAGGGCTAAATCACTGGTTTAGGAGTTGAAAGTACATGTAAATCCCTGCTTTGCAACGTGAGAAAATTACCTATTCTCTCTGAGCCTCGTCTGCACAATGGAGATACAAATATCCTTCACAAGGTTTTTGAAAGGATTAGTGAGAAATATATACTTATGATATGGAAGCACATACATTTATATGAGCCACTAAAAATAAATTTTTGTAAGAAGATAAACTGTAAATAAACCCATAAGTCTATAAATCAATCAAATTCATATCTATTCCCTTTTGCTCCACTCAGTTTGCAATTTCCTTTTTTCAATGGTATCCCATTCTCTGTCATCACAGCTTCAAATCTTGAAGACATCATATAACTCTTTTTCTTTCTTTTTTTTTTTTTTTTTTTAAATGAAGTCTCACTCTGTTGCCCAGTCTGGAGTGCAATCACATGATCTCACTTCACTGCAACATCGGTGTCCCAGGCTCAAGCAATTCCCCTGCCTCAGCCTCCCGAGTAGCTGGATGACAGGTGCCCACCACCACGCTTGGCTAACTTTTCATATTTTTAGTAGAGACGGGGTTTCACCGCGTTAGCCAGGATGGTCTTGATCTTCTGATCTCGTGATCAGCCCAACTCGGCTTCCCAAAGTGCTGGGATTACAGGCATGAGCCACCACGCCTAGCCAACTCTTTTTTCTTTAAAATCTATCCAATCTGTGACTACATGCAGGCAATTCTACCCTGGTAAGAAACCTTCTTTTCCCTCCCCGACTGCTATCCTAAAACCCTCATCATCTCAATTACCTCAAAACAAAACAAAACCAAATAATCTCTCCCCTCTCTAACCATCCTTAAACCCTCCCACCAAATTCCTATTCCAAAACATGAACGTGGACTTCATGATCTCTCTCTTCTGAAGATTTAACAATGTTTTTCCCATTGCCAATCAAACGCAGCATGCATTTCTCATTCTATCGTTTAAGGCACTTAGTTCACCCCAGTGGCAATGAATCAGATTTCTCTTCAAAAAAACCTGGAGTGGCCAGGCACAGTGGCTCATGCTTGTAATCCCAGCACTTTGGGAAGCCGAGATGGGCAGATGGCTTAAGCTCAAGAGTTGAGACCAGCGTGAGCAACGTGGCGAAACCCTGTTTCTACCAAAAATACAAAAACTAGCCGGGTATGGTGGTGTGTGCCTGAAGTCCCAGCTGCTTGAGGGGCTGAGGCAGGAGAATCGCTTGAGCCCAGGAGTTTGTGGCAGCAGTGAGCCATGTTTGCACCACTGCACTCCAGCCTAGGCGACAAAGTGAGACCCTGTCTCAAAAAGCAAAGAAAAAAAAATCTAGAGGAGATTCTCAGAGAACAATGTCTTCACTGACTCGCAAACAAGCCAGTCTTTCATACCTTTGTTTATGCTGCTACAGTATCTGGATTATCTTAGCCCTACATTTTACTTAGTACCTAAGTATTACAAAATTCCTTCCTAGAACATGTTTTTTCCATTCTCCAAACAACTCTCCCTAATTATTCTAATTAGTACTGCTCTTCCTACCTATATAAAGTACCATACATTTGACCTTGAGCTTATTTAAGTTGGTGTACACACTCTTATAACATTTATTAGCTATTTTATTATTTCCCAATTTTATTTCCCTAAAACACAGTAAGGTCTTTTGTGAAGCTGACATAGGGTTTTTTCAAAGGAATTCTTACACAACAGGTCGAACAATAATTGGCAACAACAAGGTGTGTGTGTGTGTGTGTGTGTGTGTGTGTGTTTGTTATATATACAAATATGAATTTATAAGCTTCAGTCATTCCAACCTAAGACATCTAAAGTAACCTTGAAAAGCAAAATGGGTGTATGTTGGCGTTAATAAACTATAACACTAGCAATAAGAGAAGTTAAAATAACATGGTTGTCATTTGGGTTCTAAAGACAGAAAGAGTTAAAATAATTTAAGTGTTCCACCACTGGCCACAAGTAGGCCTGGTATCGTCTCCTTCATTCTCATAGGCAAAGACTTCTAACACATCATGAGGTCTGTTGCATGTCCAGAGTCACGCCAGTTTGGGCAATTAACAGGGATCATGTCTCATACTTTTGTGTATTCTGCTACCTAGAGAAAGATTTTGAACATTCTAAGTACTCCATATTTATGGGGGGAAAATCAATGCCTTACAGGAAACGGTAAATGTAAACCGACCATACCTATGGTATGCATGAGTCTTCCTGACCCAGGAAGCAGGAAGCAATCTTCCTTTTCTATTCATAACTAAATAGCCCTTTATTAGGAAAGCCACTGTAATTTAGGGCTCTGCATATATTAAAAAATGTGAAGAAATAGGAGCTGGTATAGAGAATAAAATCTAATTTAACGGATAGATTTAGTTTAGAAAAAAGAAAGTTAAACTGTACAATATTTATGTACCCAGGAGGCTGTCATCAACTATAGTCTCTCAACACAACACACAAAAAAGTGTGTATTATATCAGAAAGGATTGGAAGAGTTGTGTTTGGTTAACTTTGTTTTGTTTTCTCATTACTCAAAAAAGAAGAAAAACACCCAGCAAATATTTAAAAGAAAATATTTGTGGTCACTAAAAATAAAATGTATGCAAATAATAACAATTAGATGGTTTAATTTTCCCTGTTACAATAGCAAAAGTAAAAATAACACGCCATGCTGGCAAGATCATGGTTAGATCGTCACTTTGAAATATTATGAGTGTAAATGGCTACAACTTTCTGCAAAAGTTTCCGGCAATGCATACCAAAAAGCTTAAAATCATTAACATCATTTGACTCCGTGATTCCACTTACATGAATCAAATGTAGAAAGGTGTTATACATAAAGGTGTTCCTCAAAGTCTTAACGTAGAACAGTAGAAAAATTGAAAATGACTATGGAAATGATTATCATTTACATATTCTTTAATTGCAGCTTGGCGAGAAAATGTAAGTGAAGTAAGAGGCTACCAGCCTTAACTGACAGTAGAAGGAAGAACCTTGAAAAGAACATGGCAACTGTATATGCAAATGTTTTCAGAAGATCAAACAGTCTGCTAGCCATTCTATCTGGAGAGAGAAGTTAAAGGTTAACTATTTACATATCAGTTATTATAAAAATTAAAATTTAGAGAAACTTAGCAGAAAGTTGAGTTTCTGTATAAAATTGCTTGCTAAGGAGGGCAAAGCTTTCCTCTCATACTGAAAGTTTACAAGGATACTTGCCTTGTCACCTTGACAGCATATATATTTGTTAAAGAAAATTTTATCCATTAAGATATTTGTGGTAGAAAACCACTGATTTAAATTCATAGCTATATTTTTCCTAGGATAAATGTTACTTATCAATCTTCTGATAATTGACTACTTTTGACTGACTTTATTCTGTAACGTCACTTACACATAAGTAGCTTGTTGGACAGAAGGCATTATAACACCTTACTTGGCTTTCTTCTCAGAAGCTTGTTAGTAATAAGCCTCCAGAATCTTAAAGACTTGCTTTCATAAATTTAACACAAATTTGAGTTTTGTCACAAAATAATTTTCAAAAATTGGGAAACAGTTTACAAAAGTGGCACCCCAATAAAATGCAATTAGGGAAAATAACATCTCTAAGGAACTAAGAATAAAAGAAGACATATGATATTAATAAAGTAGGATATGACACTTTAAAACATAATATTATCTCAAACAACTATATAAAAATGCATAGGAAAGAAGACCGGAAGTAATCTTTTAAAATGGAAATAGTGGCTATTTCTGGGTACTGAGATGTGGGGTGATGTTCATTCTGTTTTTGCACTTCATCTTCTAAAATTTCTGGAATGAACATGCATGTTATAATGTTCAATAAAAATAAGATCATAAAAAACTTCTATACCCTCAATAAACCTTTTTCTCCTTGATATTTTTAGCCTGTTGCCCTAAAGTTTGAGAATGCATGGCACGCTCTTAAATGTTTATTGAAGCAGGAAACCAGTGAATGAACGAGGCCATCAGCACATCAAATTGTGTCCAGTGTTTCCTTTTTTTGTCATATAAATTGCGAATCCATATTGGCACATTTTAACAGTCTTATTTCTCCTTAATTATCAATTAATTATTCCTTTTAGGCCAAAATTAATTCCAGAATAGCAGTTCACTTGGTTTTTCTAAGATAACAAATTGCCAATAAAATCTACAACTTAATTGATATTCCCTATTTTAATTACTTTGAGGCTTTGTCTTCTCTTTTCTGGAAAGAATTCCATCTCTCCAGAGTTCTATCCTGCCAGTTTAATAATCCGCCTTAGAAAAACCTCATCTATATCTTTCCATCTTCTTGGGTGGTATTTGTTTTCCTCCCCAGCAAAATCACTCTCCCTTGCTCTACTGTGCTTCATTCAACGAACAATTATTTTTTCAGAGGCTACCATGCACCAGGCACTGGTGACAAAGATGAGGAAGACAGTTTCTGCTTTAAAGAGGCTCATTACAGGCTCATGTCATTTTATTGCACTTTGCTGTATTGCACATTGTGAATACTGCATTGTTCACAAACTGAAGGTTTGTGGCAATCCTGTGTTGAGCTTGTCTGTGAACGTCATTTTTCCAGCAGCATGAGCTCACTCTGTGTATCTCGTTTTGAAAATTCCCTGAATATTTCAAATTTGTCATTATTATTGTATCTATTATGGTGAATCATGATCGGTCATCCTTGATGTTACTGTTGAAATTGTTTTGTGGTGCAAATAACTACAACCACGTAAGATGGCAAACTTAACTGATCAATGTTGTATGTGTTCTGACTGCTCCACCAACCAGCTGTTCCCCCATTCCTTTCCCTCTCCTCTGGCCTTCCTGTTCCCTGAGACACAACAATATTGAAATTAGGCTAATTAATAACCTTAAAATGGCCGCTAAGTGTTCAAGGAAAGAAAGAGCCATACCTCTCTCACTTTGCATCAAAAGCTAGACATGATTAAGCTTAGTGAGGAAAGCAAGTTGAAAGATGAGACAGGCTGAAAGCTAGTCCTCTTGTGCCAAATAGTCAAGTGAATGCAAAGGAAAAGTTAATGAAGGAAACTAAAAGTGCTACCCTCATGAGCACACAAATGATAAGAAAGTAAAACTGCCTTATTGCTGATATGGAGTAAGTCTGAGTGGTCTGAATAGAAGATTAAACTAGCCACAACATTTCTTTAAGCCAAAGCCTAATCCAGAGCAAGACCTTAACTCCTTTCAATTCTATGAAGGCTAAAAGAGATGAGGAAGCTGCAGAAGAAAAGTTGGAAGCTAGCAGAAGTTAGTTCAAGAGGCTTCAGGAAAGAAGGCATATCCGTAACATTAAGGTGCAAGATAAAGCAGCAAGTATTGATGCCAGATTTTCATGGCTCTAGAGGAGAAGCCAATGACTGCCTTCAAAGCTTCAATGGACAGGCTGACTCTCTTACTAGGGCCTAATGCGGCTGGGGTCTAGGTTGAAGCCAATGCTCATCTACATTCTGAAATCACAGGACCCTTAAGAATTATGTGAAATCTATTCTGCCTGTGCTCTATAAATGGAAAAACAAAGCTTAGATGATAGCATATCTGTTTAGTGTATGGTTTACTGAATATTTCAAGCCCACTGTTAAGACCTACTGCTCAAAAAAAGATTCCTTTCAAAATATTACTGCTCACTGAAAATGCATCTGGTCACCCAAAAGCTCTGATGGAGAAATACAAGGAGATTCATGTTTTCATGCCTGCTTATACAACATCCATTCTGTAGCCCGAAGATTAAGAAAAAAAAACAACTTTCAAGTCTTATTATTTGAGAAATATTTTGTAGGGCTTATAGCTGCCACAGTGATTCCTCTGATGGATCTGGGTAAAGTAAATAGAAAATCTCTGGAGGCCGGGCACGGTGGCTCACACCTGTAATCCCAGCACTTTGGGAAGCTGAGGCAGGTAGCCCATGAAGTCAGGAGTTCGAGGCCAGTCTGGCCAATGTGGCGAAACTCCGTCTCTGGCGTGGTGGCGTGTACCTGTAGTCCCAGTTACTCAGGACACTGAGGCAGAAGAACCACTTGAACCCAGGAGGCAGAGGTTGCAGTGAGCCGAGATTGCACTACTGCACTCTAGCCTGGGCAACAGAGCAAAACTGTTTCAAAAAAAAAAAAAAAAACAATCTGTGGAAAGGATTCTTGATGCCATTAACAACATTTGTGATTGACAGGAGGTCATCAAAATATCAACATTACCAGGAATTTGGAAGAAGCCGATTCCAACCCTCATGGATAACTGTGAGGGGTTCAAGACTTCAGCAGAGGATGTAACTAACTGCAGATGTGGTGGAAGCAGCAAGAAAACTGAAATCATAAGTGAAGCGTGAAGATGTGGTGGAATTGCTGCAATCTCCTATCAAACTTTAATGGATAAGGAGCTGCTACTTATGGATGAGCAAATAAAGTGGTTTCATGAGATGGTATCACATTCTACAGAGAAATCTTTCACAAAAGAAGAGTCAGCTGAGTGGCAGTCTTCACTGTTGCGTTGCCTTATTTTAAGAAATTGCCACAGCTACCCCAACCTTCAGCAACCACCATGCTGCACAGCCATCAACATCTAGTCAACACTCTCCACCAGCAAAAGGATTATTACTGGCTGAAGGTTCAGGTGACTGTTAGCTTTTTTAGCAACAAAGTATTTTAAATTAAGGTACATGCATTGTTTTTTAAGACATAATGCTATTGTACACTTACTAGACTACATTATAGAGTAAACATAACTTATCTGTACTACAAAACCAAAACATTTGTGTGACTTACTTTATTGTGATATTTGCTTTATTGTAGTGTTCTGCAACTGAACCTGCAACATCTCCACGGTATGTTTGTATTTAGTGTTGAGAGTCATAAGCATAAACAACTGTAAACGTTGCAATTACTTTCATCAAATGCATGGAAGCTGGTTCTTAGTGTTTGGACTTCTCTGTAGATAATTTTTTTAAAATTACTACCTCCTCCACTTTTTTTTTTTTTTTTAAGATGAGTTTCCTTTGAACCCAGGGTATCCTTCTGGGTATCTTATCTATGTCACTTCAAACTCCTATGAAAGCTTTTTAGATTTTTTATGTTTATGTTTCTTGTTCCATACATATTTGCATAGAAGGTTGGTTGCCTTACTGTCCATGGGATCTCCCATACTTCAATCATTTGCTTGCTTATTTTTAACACTTTCCCTGCCTCTGCTCTGCTCTACTCTTTATTACATTTTCCTGTTCCCTTACCAATTGGCTTCCAAGTAAGTTTGGCCAATGGGAGTCACTGACACAAGCCTAGAGGACAGGAGGAACAGAGAAGCCAGGCCACTCCCTTTCTCATTCTACTTCCAGCAACATGTCTCGCATAACTGTGTCTCCTTCCTGGCTCCAGTTCCCTTCCATGAGGCCCTCCCTTACTGGTCCCAACTGGCTACTAATTCCAACCCCACCTTGAAGTTCCTGACATCTGGAGATCTGGTGATACCACCTCTTGTCATTATTCCTCCAGCCCTAGGAATAACAGGAACTTAATGCTGTGTGTGTAGCTTTTAAGTGCTTCTATTCTTGAGTAACGAATTCCTGCATTAAATTCCCTCTGTTTGAAATAACTAGAGTGGTTTCCGTTTTCTGACTAGACAGACCCTGATTGATACATCTCCCAAATCAAAAGCCTTAGTATAAAAACCTTCAACATATCACATAAAGCTTTTCACAGTTTTAGCCCTCCTTATGTTTATAGCCATTAGATGACACCTCTGCTACCATAGAGTGGTACCACTATCATTTATTAGACATTTACGCTTTTTTTGTTTGTTTGTTTGTTTTGAGACGGAGTCTCACTCTATCACCCAGGCTGGAGTGGCATGGTGTGGTCTCGGCTCACTGCAACCTCCACCTCCTGGGTTCCAGCAATTCTCCTGCCTCTGCCTCCTGAGTAGCTGGAATCAGAGGCACCTGCCACCATGCCCAGCTTTTTGTGTGTGTGTGTATTTTAGTAGAGAAGGGGTTTCACCATGTTGCCCAAGCAGTGGTCTCGAACTCCTGACCTCAGGTGATCCACCAGCCGAGGTATTCTTTTATCCTTAATGATACAGGATTTTAGAATTGGGGGAGGGTAAATAACACCACAGAAAATGTATCATTCTAATTTGCATGTCAAATTAAAGTAAGTGGATGCTTTCCAAAAGTTGGGGTCAAGTGTGATCAGGTAATCTTTAGCACCTTGGTTAAAAAGTAAAATACTTCAGAAAAATTAAGTGGCTCCTTGAGTGTCGGATATGAAGACCTGAACCTGGGTGTCTCTCACTATCTGAACGCTTGCTATCTCAATTCAGGAACCCAAAAGATTAGTCAATAAGGAGAGACACTGGTATATGATAATAACAACTAATAATAATGTATATCACTATTAATAGCAATTATAATTCCTTGAGTAGTTACTACATCAGACGTTCTGTCAGTTTACATATGTTATTTCTAATCCTCACAACACAAGGTCTCATCACAAATACTTAATAAATCACAAAACTGAGGTTCAAAATTATTAGTAATTTCCTTTTTGATCACAGAGAACAGGTGACAGAATCAGAATTTAAATCCAGCCTCAAAGTCAGTGAACAGTTTTTCTGCTACAAAACATTACCTCCAAACCTAAACTCATAAAGTGACAATAGGAAAGTCACAGTATAATCAATTAGTTCCCCCACTGAATGCACCCCATAAAGAGTGCACATACCATAATTTATATTCTAGATAAAAACAAACCTGTATTTTAAATTTATCACATTATATATGTTACATTTAATTATGGGGTGGGAGAGACATAAAACTAGGCAGCAGTGGCTCTGCCACTTAATCCCTGCTTCCTTCCTGTAACAGGATGATTTCTACATTTTGTCTTCTAAAATAATTGCTAAAGAGAACTACAAAGTGGGAAAGAAGATAGATCCCTTCTCTGCCTGAACTTGACTCAACTGGCAAAACATTAAACCTCATAAATAACATTTTTCAGGTGTTCCTGTTTGGTTAATTATCCTCCCCCACCCCCACCCCCAGTCACTTGATTAGAGTTTACATCTATACTTTCAAAAATTAAGTCCTCTAGAAGAGTGCTACTCAAAATATGGCCTTTCACGGGTATAGAAATTGAAAGTGTGTTAAGCAAATTCCATAGCAATTTGACATTGCCATGACATCCAAATTCATGACCAATGCATTCATCTCATGGATCAGGAAACAGACGAGATCGAGTGTTGTTGAATTTGACTGTTGAGTTACATGTGTGAATGCATACCAGTCAGTTTTATTAGAACCACCTAAAAATTTGTGATGTATAGTATGTTAAAAACTGCCACCAGCCGGGCGCGGTGGCTCCTGCCTGTAATCCCAGCACTTTGGGAGGTGGAGGGGGGTGGATCACAAGGTCAAGAGATCAAGACCATCCTGGCCATCATGGTGAAACCCCACCTCTACTAAAAATACAAAAATTAGCCAGGCGTGGTGGCACGAGACTGTAGTCCCAGCTACTCGGGAGGCTAAGGCAGGAGAATCACTTGAACCTGGGAGGAGGAGGTTGCAGTGAGCCAAAATCACGCCACTGCACTCCAGCCTGGGTGACAGAGCCAGATTCCATCTCAATAAAAAACAAACAAACAAAAAACCCAAAAACAAAAAACCCTGCCCTTTGTCAGTTTGCGAAGCACTGCTCTTAAAGGTGATAGCCTCTTTTTTTTTTTTTTTTTTTTTTTTTTTTTTAAGACAGGGTCTTGCTATATTGCCCAGGCTGGACTCGAACCCCTGGGCTCAAGGGATCCTCCTGCCTCAGCCTCTGCAAGTGCTGGGACTACAGGTGCATGCATCCATGCCTGGTCTTAAAGTGATAGCCACTTTACAGAACAAGAAAGTAAAATATAAAAACAATCACTTTCTTCCCAAAATTAAAGCTTGCTAAAGAAATATATATGCAAATATATCAATCAATATAAGCAACATTTGCCTCCGTTATATAAGGTTCTTTTCATGAGGGGGCGTAATGAGTTTCCTGGAGTTATGCAAGCGATCAACACTTTGTGGAACAGCAAATTTTGAAACATTCCCACAGAATATCACCAATTCATAAATAAGCTAATGATTCATCCACTATGTCATAAGAGAGATTTCAGAGTATTTTTAGGTCATTTTATTACTACCGTAGAGGGTACAGACTTTAAAAACCCTCTATCTATTTTATGTGAGTGTTCTGACTGTTCTGAATCTCTTTCCAGCAAAATTGCAGCTCCCAAGAGACGTACAGAGGTAATCAGACTTGTGGGCTTAAAAAAGAAATATTGGAAATGTCTGAATAAGAGCAGACACGTTTTTAGATGCCTTTACTCTGTGTGCAAAAATCATCTTCTGCAGATCCAGCTACATAAAATTGTACACATCCAGCACTTTTCTCCTAGCTGCAGGTGTAACCTTAATGTTCCTCCTATTTAGATCAGTAAACCACAATTTGGCAGTTGTTTTAAAACTGTAAACCAGTCAAAGTCTAAGGAACAATTTTTTGAGTCTCCTTCTGAAATAAGCTGTGAGAAGATGCAATTCAGAAATATCTATTTATTTATGTTCTTCAATTAGAAGCTTTAAATCAAGTTATTGAACAAGAAAAAATATTGTAATATATAGAACAGTCCACTAAAATGACATAAATTTTGATTTGGAAATTACATTTCTATTTTACAAATGGGGAAAGCTAAGGGATCCTAATCAAAGTTAAAAGAGCAGATTATTTTTATAAGCTGGATAGTAGGAGTAAAGGAAGAACATTTATAACAGCCTTAATATCAAATTTGAGTAAATCTCCTGTGCTAATTTTGTCAGCTAGGCAATAAAGAATATCATATGGATTCCAGTTTAATTATGCTGATAAAGCAGTTTTACAAATCATGCTAAGAGTAATGGGTGTTCCTTTGAGAACAGAGAACTAGGAGTTCATAAAATGTATGCTCTGGACTTGGTTCCTTATCTTCTACCCGTATGTGAGTATAAATCAAATCAAGTCTTGAGCCTCAGTCTGCTCAAGTCCAAATGGAAAGAAGGGAAAAGCTGTCCCATACGCTGATATGGTAGCATTATTTCTCAAATCAAAAACTGGAAGGATACTCAAAGGGATGACAAGACAAAAAAAATCTGAAACTGAAATTGATAGAAAACTGACAGGACCAAAAAATCTGAAACTGAAATGGATAGGTCATATGCCAGCTAATCTATAGCTGTGTAAGGATTAAATATGGTTATTTCTGAAAACTCTTTGCACGGTGTAAAGTGCTACACAAATAAAGTACAATTATTATAAATATGATTATCCTATTATTCATATCCTTTAGGTTGGTGGTGACAAAGAAGAACTGGGGGTTTAGGCTGATAGCATTCATACAACCAAGCTTTACTCTATCCATGAGTTAAACTAAAACCAGTCATTTAAAGATGAATGACGACTGGCCAACATGACACATAAGAAAATGAGGACCAACAGAAAGCAAGGGACTTACCCAAAGTCATACTCAAGCTGACATCTGAATCTAGATATCCTTTCCAGTTCAAAGCATTATGGCAGTAAAAAGTCAAAAGGCAGGCTGGGCACAGTGGCTCACACCTGTAATCCCAGCACTTTGGGAGACTGAGGCAGGTGGATCATGAGGTCAAGGGTTCAAGACCAGCCTGGTCAGGTCAACATGGTGAAATGCCGTCTCTACTAAAAATAGAAAAATTAGCTAGGCGTGGTGGCGCACACCTGTACTCCCAGCTACTCGAGAGTCTGAGGCAGGACAATCGTTTGAGGTTGCAGTGAGCTGAAATCACACCACTGCACTCCAGCCTGGGCAACAGAGCGAGGCACCGTCTCAAAAAAA
>NW_016107523.1:2951147-2987447 GCF_001604975.1 Cebus imitator | reverse complement strand
AAAAAAAAAAAAAAGGCAAAAGGCAGAGGTTTTAACACTGAGCAGTATGTTAAGGAATTAGAAGCAAGAGCCAAGGAAAGCTAAATATTGAGTAGCTTAGTGGAGAACAGTTTAGTTCACAAAATATGCTGAGAAAAGCATTAGGACAAACTCCTAATGCAAAAGGAATTCATAGTCATTCAGAATTCTGCAGTTTCTAGCCCAAGAGCATACTCAGGAGGGAATACTTAATGGAATGTAGAAAGCCTATGGAAAGAGGGGAATGAGCAAATAACTATGATATTCCTTCCTCTTGGGCAAACTGAAGAAAGAGGTACAAGGATTTTGATGACAGTGTTAACTCTCTTGCAATTGCTGATTTATAATGATATTCATGTATCTTTAAGAAGCTCTTAGCCCTGTTAACTAGGACTTAACTAGTCCTCCTAACTAGAACTGCTGAAGAATCACACCCATAACCTGAGGCCCAGCAGACCCTAAAGTTAAATCCTCACTTTAATATTCTGAAGCTCTCTGCAGGCCAGAAGCATGAAGCTAAGGGTCATGTGCTGATCAACTGCCTTCAAATCTTATGTTTTTTTTTTTTATTTTTTGTTTTTGTTTTTTTCTGAGACAGGGTCTTGCTCTGTCACCAGGCTGGAGTGCAGTGGCACCATCTTGGCTCAACCTTTGCCTCTGGGGTTCAAGCGATCCTCCTGCCTCTACCTCCCGAGTAGCTGGAAGTATAGGTGCGCACCACAACACCCAGCTAATTTTTTGTATTTTTAGTAGAGGTGGGGTTTCACCATCTTGGCCAGGATGGTCTCAATCTCTTGACCTCATGATCCAACCACTTTGGCCTCCCAAAGTGGTGGGATTACAGGCGTGAGCCACCACTTTTCCTAAGAAGTTCGAAAACACTCAGAAGTTCATTTTTGAAAATTGAGAGCTTTTGCGTAATTCAAGTGAGCATCATGCTGGATAATGGGTTCCAAAACTTGGACAACAGATTAAAAAGGGCTAGATCGTTCTGAAGAATGTTATAACTTAAGTAAAAAGGAACCAATACCTCTTGAGAAAAAAACTTGTGGCTAAAAAGGCTTCAAAGAAGGAAAAGGAAATTGGAATAAGTAACATTAGAACATATGGTGCATCTAGATTTTAATAAACTGCTTGAAATAAAACCAGCTTTCTGAAGTGCAGTGATTCTGTCTTCACATTATCCTATTTTTACCTATATATCTCCTTTGTAAACTGGTATTCTTGTACTATATTGATGGTATCACAAATGCAAAAAAAAAAAAAAATTCACATTGTAATTTAGAAAGGAATCACTGGGGAACCACATAAATATTTTAGTGTATTTATAATTAAGAGACCCTCAATAAGACAGGCTAAGAAACAATGCTTTTTTTAAACAGGGTCTCACTCTGTTGCCCAGACTGGAGTGCAGTGATGCAACCTCGGCTCATTGCAGTCTCAACCTCCCTGGCTCAAATGATCCTCCTACCTCAGCCTCTTATCTGGGACTAAAGGCATATGCCACCACGCTTGGCTAATTTTTGTATTTTTTGTAGAGACGGGGATTCACCGTATTGCCCAGGCTTGTCTCAAACTCCCGAGCTCAAGTGATCTGCTCGCCTCAGCCTCCAAAAGTGCTGGGATTACAAGTGTGAGCTACCATGCCCAGCCTAAATTCTACTCTGTTGATCAGTATATCTGTCCTTATGTAACTACTCTCTTGATTACTTAAGTTTGTAGTAAGACTTAAAATTGGAAAATGTGAGGCCAGGTGCAGTGGCTCACAC
This sequence comes from Cebus imitator, assembly GCF_001604975.1. Lineage (NCBI taxonomy): Eukaryota > Metazoa > Chordata > Mammalia > Primates > Cebidae > Cebus > Cebus imitator. Next base: position 2,985,660 of record NW_016107523.1, on the reverse strand, counting down.
TTGGAATCCCAGAGCTGTGGGAGGCCAAGGTGGGAGGATCACTTGAGCCAAGAGTTCCAGGCCAGGCTGGGCAACATGGTGAGACCCCTGTCTACACAAAAAAAATTTAAAAAGATGAGCCAGGCATGGCGGCACATGCCTATAGTCCCAGCTACTTGTAAGGCTGAGGTGGGAGGATCACTTGAGCCTAGGTGTTCAAAGCTGTAGTGAGCCATGATCAGGCCATGGCACTCCAGTCTACGTGACAGAGCAAGATACAGTCTTTAAAAAAATAATAAATTAAAAAAAGTGTTTTTAAGCAGCACATATTATGTGTATGGGGGCAGGGTGAGCTTTTAAAAAATATTTTCTTAAAATTTCAGTAATGAAGTTATGGACCTAGACATAAATTGTGAGAAAAGGACAGGCTTTTAACCACATAACTGCACTTCATGTAAATCGATATTATATTAGTATTTCAAAATAAATTCCAGGGCATCTTACTATCTAACATCTACCAATTTTGTAAATGCTTTCTGGAGCCTGGAAGGGCTCAGGGTTTTAAATCACCAAGCTAACCTATTGGAACAGTCTTTCCATTACATTTGTAAAAATGCTAATAGGAATCTAAAATTCACCTCATGAGTCGAAAATATTACTAACTTCTAGGGAGCGACAAAGAATGTGCCCTCTCAACAACAAATGAATGGCCCTGAGGAGTCTAATGGGAAATATTTTAAGAGCCTCTCTATTTGACAACAGCTTGCCTCACTCAGCCTATAAGATACGGATGGGTAGCATGATCATCTCCTGTTGTTGATTTTCTCAGAATGTACATTTCAAAACACAGGAATGATTAAACTTTCAGAAATCCATTTGTCTGCAGAGTTAGCCTAAAGGTACCTCTTGAAAACAGTATCTCTTGAAAAATGATGATCACAGCAAGTTTAGAAACAGCCTGCCACACCCTTAGCCCAAAGTAAAAGAAAAACAAAATTCTTAGATAGTTATGTCCTCACATTTTAATGATAAAGCGCCAAGACCTAGAAAAAACAGACATGAGACACTTGGTCTCTTATATCCCACTCACTCCACTACTATTCTCTACTACTGTTCTATGACAATTGGGGGTAGTCGCAGAAAAAGTGCTGAAAGAAAACTGATTTCCAGTTGCTTTTAGTGATTTCTTCCCTGTAAAAATCAAAGACAATGCTTTTGACAAATCATTAATGTGGTGTAAAAAAGTTTCTGGAGACTCAAATACCTAATGACTGTTCAGTCATCATAGCGAACGTTAAAATTATCTACTTGCTGTGTCTTGCTTTGTGTGGGACTCTGATAATACTTTCTCTCAATTTTTTGCATAGGTACACAGCCTATATATGAGAGGAACACAATACTTTTAATACTTGATGGAAACCTCCTCTGAAAAGCCATTTTAGATCCGTTGGAAATCATCTAAAATTAATTATCTTGTTTATTTAGTTTTTAATCAAAAAAGTTCTATTTTCTCTATCTCTAAAATGTCTACATCTGCATTTTTTTATGACTAGACATACTTACAGACTAAAAATACATGAGGTGATCTCCTTGTTTTAAAGGTTAACTGACAAAGTCCATGAGAATCAGGGTCCTTAAGCATAAATTATCTGTGTGTGTGTGTGTGTGTGTGTGTGTGTGTGTGTGTTGTGTGTGTGTGTGTGTCTGTGTGCGCGCGCGCGCGCATGCCTGTGGCTACTGCTAGTTTTCTGTCATAGGTTCTCACTGGTTAATGAACTATAGCTATAGAGACACTAAGAAATAGAATAGGGGATATTGACGAAGAAATTTTTGTTTTTTGCCAAACACCTAATTGTACATACAAATTCATTGTAGAAAATCAGTGGAAAAGGAAAACCACCTAGACTTTATTAGAGAGCTCCAATGGTAATACCGCAAGCAATAGCATAGCTTTTCATCAGTAAATACTTGCTACTTTTTCAGTTTTTACAGAACGTTTTCAGCTTTTAATCCTACTCTGTTCAAACCCTGTGTGCGGAACACCTGAATGCTTTTGAGGGCAAGGCAGGTAACAGAAACATGTGTTGAACAGGCTGCTAGGGAACTTGGGCAAATTAGAGAAGGGAAATCTCCTTAGAAGTGGGCATCTTTAAGAATGTATAACCTTTCATGCATACTGTGAACCATGTAGCTTCCACAGTAGAGTATGTCTGGAGTGGGGGTAACAGAGGGAAAAAGCAATATATTGATATTGTCAGCATTCCACCAGAGACCTGAGGTTCAGGTTCGATTAGGAGATGTGGTCTTAAACATTTTTGTTGTTTCTTTTTTTTTTTTTTTTTTTTTTAGGTGGAGTCTTGCTCTTGTCACCCATGCTGGAGTACAATGGCGCAGTCTCGGCTCACTGCAACCTCCGCCTTCTGGGTTCAAGCGATTCTCCTGCCTCAGCCTCCCACATAGCCGAGATTACAGGTGCCTGCCACCATGCCTGGTTAATTTTTATATTTTTAGTAGCGATGGGGGTTTCACTATGTTGGCCAGGCTGGTCTCGAACTCCTGGCCTCATGATCTGCCCGCCTTGGCCTCCCAAAGTGCTGGGATTACAGGCGTGAGCCACCGTGTCCGGCCGGTCTTAAACATTTGACATGCCAGACCACAACATCGTTTCTGCTTTCAAGATACCTTTCATGAACTGGCTGTAGTTGAAGGCTTCTGACAATTTCACCCAGCTCAAAGAGCAATTTGAACCTAAAGGGATACCTCCTGAAGAAGAAAAACATAAGCTACTAAGTAAAAACTAAAAAGCAATAAAAAGTTTATTTTCAGTATTTTATGTTCATGTTTTGACTTTGAAACAGCATAATTTTAGAGAGGGGGAAAGGCACTGCTGGTAGTTAATCTTATACAGGATCTCAAGGATGTAGGCAGGCCAGGCACAGTGGCTCACACCTGTAATTCTGGCACTTTGGGAGGCCAAGGCAGGCAGATCACCTGAGGTCAAGAGTTCGAGACCAGCCTGGCCAACATGGTGAAATCTCGTCTCTACTAAAAATACAAATATTAGCAAGGCATGGTGGCAGACGCCTGCAATCCCAGCTACTCAGGAGGCTGAAGCAGGAGAATCACTTGAACCCGGGAGGCAGAGGTTGCTGTGAGCAGAGATCATACCACTGCACTCTAGCCTGGGCAACAGAGTGAAACTCTCTCTCTAAAAAGAAAAAAAAATGATGTAGCCATATAACGAACTAAGCCAATCATTCTGGGTGTGCCAGGCAACAGTGAAAGGAGTGCTCATTGTTTAGGAACCCACCATACCATTTCCAGAAATACCACTGAAGTAACTTACTATTCATAGATAAAACTACCAATTCATATATATGTGTAGCAGGTGTGAAGTAACCAACATGAACATACTTTACCTAGTGAATAAAATCAATGACAGCAGTGAAAGCACTAACACAAGACCAAGAACAAATCCAGGAGCCCCCCATAGCTGTGTAGCCCTGATCAATGCCTCCCTGAGCTTGGCTTCACTGTCCTGTGAAATGTGGATGTTGGTACCATCCAACATGGAGGCTGGTTGCTGGCGTGTCCCATGTGGCACATGTATAATAGGCCCTCAATAAATGGGAGATGTTATCTGATTAATCACCATTTGGATAAAAGCCCAACGAATGTTGATTGTTACAAAAATAATGGAAATATCACCTCTGAAAGGTGAAAAGGAAATTTCAACACTTAATTCACTTGCAAATGTTTTGTTCTTAGGCTAGCATTCAACAAAATTTCAAACGGGGCTGGAATTGATCATACACTTACGATGGTTTCCTTTTATTATATACAAATTATGACTCAAACTTGATTTAATAAAAAAGAAAGTCTGCAATAAATGAGTTCTAAAATCCCCCGCAACTGTGATTTTCTGTTATCATTTGAAATTGAGTGATTTCACAAGCCCAATCCAAGTGTAGCTCCAAGTGAGTTTATCCAAGTGAATTTGTCACCACATCCAAACTACTGAGAAAATTTTAGAAATATAATGATTAAATGTAAATTACATTCATATTAATCGAGCAAACATGTATTCATTGATAGCCCATAATTAGCTTTTCATCAAACATGTTTGTGATTCCTCACTACAGAGTAAATCAAAATAAGTAGTACAGAATACTAAACAACAAAATGGAAATATGGCCATGGTAATACTTTAGTTTTCAGTGGAAAAAAAGCAAGTTATAAGAGAATGATTTGGGCACGGTGGCTCACACCTGCAATCCCAGCACTTTGGGAGGCCAAGGCGGGTGGATCACCCGAGGTCAGGAGTTTGAGACCAGCCTAGCCAACATGGTGAAAACCCGTTTCTACTATAAAAAAAAAAAAATTAGCCAGTTGTGGGGGTGGACGCCTGTGATTCCAGCTACTCGGGAGACTGGGGCAAGAGAATAGCTTGATCCCAGGAGGCTGTGGCTGCAGTGAGCTGAAATTGCGCCACTGCACTCCAGCCTGGACGACAAGAGCAAAGACTCTGTCTTTAAAAAAAAAAAAAAAAAGAGAGAGAGAGAGAATGATTCAGCTTCTAGAAAAATATATGTATAGAAAGACATTTTTGAAGATGCCTACTAGATTACTAAACATCAGCTAACTCTAAGTAGGTTATGAATGATTTGTCTCTTTTTTTTGTTAGCCTGTATTTTTAAATTTTTAAAAATATAAATAGGTATTAATTCCATAATTATTTTAAGAGTAAATTAAAATATTAAAACTAGAAATCACTGTAATTAGAGTAGGAAATATTAGAAGTGGGCTAAATCTGTGTAAACCACAGGTTATGATCAGGAGGCACACAGACAAATTTAAATTAGTTCTTTGCAGACAGATTTCTAGTTCCTCTTGTACAAACAGGGGTTCTTGGAGTACTGGGATAGAAGACTAGCTTGCCCAGGACAGCTGCTGCCCACTTCAGATGAAGCTGTTTCATTCTCTCATTTGCCAAAAGATAAGCATTCACGTTTTCCACCTGTGGTATAAACAGTCTGCAATTATAAGCCAAAAACATTCTGTAGGGGCTGGAAATGTAGCACTCGAAAATTAGCTGATCCCAATTTTATGTAGATTTTTAAATGTTTACACACTTATTACTAGACTGAAACGACATCATATTACTTTAAATGTATTGGATAAGCTCTGACTAGTATAAGTGACTTTTTTTTCCTTTCTCGTGTTTTTTTTATTTGCATTTTTCAGGTTTTCTAGAAGCAATTTAGATCATTTATAATTAGAAAAATGTTTAATAAAACAATTTTTTTGGCTAATATCTCTTCTTTAGTCCTTGGTGTCTCTATAGTTGAAATTCATTCAGTGAGAATCTATGACACAAAAGCAGTAATTCCTACGTACCCCCTGACACACACACCCCACTTACATATACCTACACAGAATTTATGTTTAAGCACCCTGATTCCCATGGTCTTTATCACGTAACCTTAAATCCAAAGAGATCGCCTTACGCGTTTTAGTCTATCAGCATGTCCATTCACAGAAATGCAGACTTTAAAAAGTAGAGAAGACATGACTAACTTTTTTTTATTAAAAAAAAAAAACACACACACAGCCTAAGTAACACAGTGAGACCTATCTCTACAAAAATAAAAAAGTTTTTAAAATGAGGTGGACACGGTGGTGCATGTCTGTAGTCCCAGCTACCCAGGAGGCTGAGGCACAAGAACAGAGGGCTTCGAGGCTGCATGAGCTATGACCGCACCACTGCACTCCAGCCTGGTAGACAGAGCAAAACCCTGTCCCAAAACAAAACAAAAACAAAAACAAGCTGCGACTCAAGATAATTCATTTCAGAATATTCCTTGTAGATCTAAAATGACAAACGAGATATCTAGACGTTCTTCAAGTGTTAAAAAGACTGGTGTTTTCAAACCCCTATTTGCATGCTATGTACCTATTCAAAACATTTCAAGTTATGAGGGGGAAGAAAACACAACTGTCAGGCTCTTACATAAACACAAAACAAGCCATAGTAAAGAAATCATTTAAATGTTCACATTAATGACCTGCCAGGCCTTAGGAACTGTGAGCACTGGAAAGACTGCAGAAAATTCCTTTACACAACAGCTGTGGTTTGGCAAAAGAGTTGTCTCGGTTTCACATGGAAGGAATCAATAAGCACCTGAAACAGTTTTCCATCTTCGTGGGAAGAAAAGAAAAAAAACAGCCGTAAATTGCAAGTGTTTTTCCATCCTTTTAGGGAACAAAGAAAACTACAAAGACCTTTAGGCCCTTTCAGGTGTATTGAATTTTTAGAAATCAATCAACTTCTAAAACTTGTTTTTAAGGAACCTCTGAAAAAAAAGAAAGGTGATTGTCAATTTGGGATAGGAAGGTGCCATTGCTTTCACCCTTGAAACAATCTAATAATATATTTACATAGCAAATAACTTTCACACTACAAACCAGTTTATCCTAAAAGCCACCGGTCACTTAACTTGGAGGAAACAGGGCTTTGTCCTTACCTAAAGACTGGTAGAGCTCTGTCATTTTGGGATGGTCCCAGCAAGTTGTTTGGGTCTCATGGCTAAAACACAAAACATAAAGAAAGACTTTAGAATTTACAATGGGTGGTCGAGAAAAGAGAAAAAACCAAAGCAACATGATTTGCTTTTGAACCATTCGGAGCCTTTATTTCAAAGTACTTCCATAGTGTATTGAAGAAATGTTTATCTTACAAGCAGAAAGGCCCCTGCCTTTGTTTTCAAAGGGAAAAGCAATACAAACATTATTGGCTTCCAGAATTTGTTTCTTCTTTGTATCCACAAATTGAATGTGCCTTAGTTATGACAAATTGACCTTGTTACGTGATCAATAATCGAATATCAGGATTTCTTCACCCATCCAATGTGAAACACTACAGAAAGGACACTGACAATTATTCAACTCTGTCAAAGAGATACTGGACATTAATTCAATAAATATAAATCACCTCACTTCTCATTTGCTTTCACTGCCTCTGACATTTTTCCATTACCCTTTTCTCTACATATCCAGATCTCATATCCATGATACCTGTATTTCATTTCAGCTTAAGGTATATCCAGTGCCTAACTAATATATCATAACTTCCTTCTTCCCATTACTTTCAGAGTGTTTTTTCTTTAAACTCAGTATGCTCTACTATACACCACTACACCTCTTCCTATATTTACTTGGGCCTGAATGAAGCATTCACAGCTCTCTTCCATTTCTTGAAGTGTAGTTGCTAGCTATCAGCTCCTGCCACAAAAAGAACAAAACACCTTTGTTCCTCATTCAATTACATGAATAAACCCTGGAGAAATAACTACATATACTTTTCCTTACTTTGGCCCATCTACATAAATCACCAGAGCATCATATTTCCAGTTTTCAGGGATTACATGACAGACTTTGATACAGTAAAATGAAGTTCTGAATGATATTTGGGTACTCATATGCAGATTCTATTCATAATCTTTTGGGGGGAAGGGTAGGGAAGGAAAAAAAGAGAAATCACTTAAATTGGGGCATTTCAAGAGGACCACAAAGTACAGAGGCTTCACACAGAAAGAGGAGTTTGGAGAGGCAACAACGTCAAATGGCCTTAGCATATGTTTTGAATTTTAGGGCTCTGTGCCCTACTGGGGGTGAAATTTACAGCAAGCCTGCTTACCTTGGAGGATTAAAGGATTAAGTTGCTATAGGTAAGTGACCGGCACCGTTTGGTGCTCAATATGTGGTCGCTTTTGGTATCATGTGCCCCTCAAATTGTCATCTATTAAAAGCAAATCTATTATTAATTGATTACAATATAGATGTGGATCCAACTATAGTTAATCAAGCCTAAGAAAGACCCTTTGTAGAGAGCAAAACCAACACACTATATGTTATCACCTGTGATTTAAAAAAAATAAGTGAAAAGAACCATTTAAGTTGGTTTGAGAAAAATAATACAATCATAAATCTCATAAAGACATATGGAAATCACCCAAACTGTACTTCAAAGACCATCCCTGTGATATTTGCCAATCAGTGATTGAACAGTGAGGGCTACTGAAATCAATTTGCAAGAAAATGTTTACTTGTGAAGGGCTGTTTCACTGTCTTCCAAATACATTCACTTCATTTTTACTTTTCCACAGAGTCAATTCACATTTGAGGAGTATAACAAGGACCTATCAGTTGAGGGAATGTAACACAGTGACATTCAAGTCTTAAAGTGCAAGAAGAGGATGAGATGTGGTCTCTCTGCTTTAAGGGGTTTTAGGAAACCCCACCACCAAGCTAATTTAGGATCTGGGGAAGGGGCAGGCGGGCCTGGTACTTTAGATGCACAGTACAAGGAGGCTGCGGCTTGCAGCTTCATAGAAAAAGTGTTGCTTGTTCTCAGGCGTTTCTCAGCTCGCAAAGTGAGTGTATACCAATTCCGTACACAGAGCAAGGAAAGGTTACCTTCTATTGAGACCACTCTGCATTCAGGCCTCCTCTATTTCCAAAGGTCATTAAGATGTGATACTAGCACCAGGGAGAAAGGAAGAGAGAAGAGAGGAAGCACACACGTGTACCCACACGTACAAGGGCTCACACATGCCCTTACTAGTCACACTGTGTAACAACAATGTCCCATCTCCAGGATATTTGTAAGGACCGGAACATCTTCTATAGATCTGCAGAAAAACATTTAGCTGTGCTGATAAGCCTGATCAGACAGAGACAGGGAACCACCCTGAAAAGCCACCATCTGGAGTGGACTTCAAATTGGAGACACATAGGCAAGAAATAAACTTGTACCAAACGCAATTCTAAAAGGAAATAGAAACGGTGCATACAATTTACAGGAGAATCCCACATAGAATGAATGAGGGTTTCATGTAGCTCCCCATCTCGGCAAGAAATCTCACGACTGTTGGCATGCCTACATTTCCTACCTTTTTAAAGAATTTATTTTGAAGGTTAAAATTATGAAAAGGGTTTTAGAAATAATTTTCTTTAATCCATCAGTCCTTGGCAAAACTGAGAATCTCCTTTACTGGAGGAAGGAAGAAATTCTAAGCCCCCAATCCCATTGCCCATTTGTGAGTTAAGATATTAGTCCTTGATAGGTACTATTTTCCCAGTTATCTGTGATTCAGGAGGACTTGAATACCACAGATAAATGAGCTCCTCAAACAATTCCAAAGCTAACCTTTCTCACCTTCAACACACAAACCTTTTATTTTTAAGCAATGCAAAAGAACTAGAAAAACAATTTAGATTTCATCTTTGCAGTCTTAGTTTCACTTCAATTGCAAACCAGCTCTAAGCAAAAGAAGTGAGCACAAGCGGAAAGAAGAAAAGAATAAAGGGTGTGACTAATACTCAAAAGGAGAGAAATAGTCTTTTAATCATGTAATACTGAAAGTGCTTGGCAACATAGCTTCAGATTTTTTGGTAACTATATGATGAACCAAATATTCACTTCACAGCATGTGAGTATTTTCTACCTGTGATGAATCCAGACCCCTACTGGGACACATTTAACCCCCTAAAATAGATAGGAACTATGAATATGGACTGGATGAAACAGGCACAAATCTGCATAATTCATATCTATCTTCCACTCTGAAGGACAAACCAATTTTTTGTTCGTGATCAATAAAGATTTTACAGCTTCATTTCTTACTCTGTGCCTGCCTTCAAAAACAGTAGCGATTTCTCAATAACTCTATGAGAAGAGTTCACACTTACCTGAAATACGCAGACAATATAGAAAAACATGGTGTGCTAGGAAGGAGGGAGTGGAAGGGTGGGTGGCACTGTTTTTGGTAATTGTCTCTTTTCTGCATTTCACTCTCCACATCAGAAATGCACTCTCCACATACCATGAACAACCAAAAAAGAAATTCTGAAACCTGTTCACATGTTAACGGGTACATCTTTGTTTGGCCTTTCTGAGAATAATGTTCAACATAGATCATAAGTCTGTATATACATTAACACAGACATAAGCTTCATAAATAATCCTTTAAACGCTCTTTAAATCTTTAAAAGCAAATCTTATTGATTTTTGGCACTGCTGGTTCCAAAGCCTGGCATCAGATATGCCTCTCTGAGCAGTATTTATATGAAGATTCCCCCTCTTCCATGTACAAACCATGATAATCTCTCTTTTTCCCTTTTATTTGAGGCTGTGATAGGAACCTGATGGAAATTAAAATATAAAACCATCGACTGTGACAAAAGACCCCGGCAACACCTACTTGTCAATAATAAGAAATTAAAGCATTACTCTACTGAGCACAAGGCTGACCTAATTTCCTACCATACAATTTAAATTTTCTCTCACCTTCTTTAGTTTCAAGTAGTGTGCAAGGTTATTATAACTGCCTCAGAGCTGTTCCTGCTGTCAGTGCTGGAATAATCAGACTTATTGGAATTGCTTTTTTAGTTTCTTAAAAACAAACATTAAACACTTGTAAAAAGTAACAAATACCTAGTGCTGTGGCTGGGAAAATGGCAGTTGCCTAATTAAAATAAGATTTCTTCTGCCACCACGGTTACTTGGTACTGAAAATATTCCGAACAGTTGCCTTTTTAAAAAAACTATCTTTCCACTACTTCCCAGGGAGAAAACTAATCGCTATGCAGCAATATAAAAAGGTAGCGTTCTCTTGTGATTTGCAGAGGATTAGAGTTTGGCTTCATATATAATCTGGAGCCCATTGATCCACACACACAAATGATTTCCCTTTAATCTGGGGATCAGACTCTTTTTCTAGAGGAACCTTGGCATTTGCATGCTGAATTGTTGAACTTGGCTTGTATTGCTGGAATACTGGCAGGGTGTGGATGGTAAAATATATTTTAAAGTTTCTGCTACCGTGGGGCAGGGCTTTGGAGGGGTGGGCGTCAATACAAGTATCAGAAATCCTATTTTAGTTCCCATTTCTTGTTCCCTGGGATATTTACCAGTTTATTCTGCTTGGCTCAAGCCAGGGCAAAGATGATTGCCTCGGAGCCTGTTCCAGCTGTTACTTGTCCTCGGTTCTATTTGCTTTTCAAGGTTTAACTCCCACCCTCAACTTCGGCCAAGCAATTTCTTTTGAGGGTCGTGTCCGATCGGAGATCAAACAATGATGCCTGAAACCAATTCCACGGTGTTCAAGGGTCAGAGACCTTTCATATAACCGTGTTGTTTCATTTGCTCCTCTCGCTCCTCCAACAGCAAATGTATCCTCTAAAGAGGGGCTTAGGAAAAAGGTAATAAAAAATCTAGGCAAAAAAGAAAAGGTGATGGGGTGGGGGGGGGTGACAAAGAGAGGTGGCAGGGATAGAGCAGAGGACCAAGAGTTTATCGCCCAAGGAAGAATGTAGATTTCACTTAAAGACGCCACTTGAAAGTTCACCACTTCAATCGAATGGATTTTTTTCATGATGTAAAAATAGTTTATAATTAATTAATATTATGTCTCCCTCAAGCAACTAAACCGCTTCAATTTAAAGCTTGAAACTTAACTCCAAATTTGACTAAGATAAGCAAAGTGTCCTGCCCTTTTCCTTGCCATGCTCGGATTGGGAGTGACAAACTTTGCTTGAAGGTGAGCACAGACACCTGGAGAAACGCGAGAGAACACCCCAGAAATGACTCCATACCCAATTCCAAAGGGCAAAAAAAAAAAAAAAAAAGCGCAAACAAACAAAAATCTCCCCTGAAATTCTCGACTTCTGGGCTTTAGTTGTTTGTTCTTTCTTTCCTGATTTCTGCAGGTCTTGGGGCATGGAATGAGCACGGTAGAAAATGCAGCGAGGGAAATGTCAGTTGGAATCCTCGGAAGAAATCAGGCAGAAAGTTGACCTTTTGGCACTTGCAGTGCAATGGAAGGTAGCGCCGCGTGCGCCCCTTCCTTCTGCGAGTATGAGCGACGATTTAGGAAGAGCCTGCCTTGCTCACGTCCACACTGGCAGCCTGGAAAGGAGCAAAAAGCTCCCCCGGCCCCAATCCCCGCGTGAGGAACGCGTTGTCCCCTCTGGGAACGAAGAGAAATCAGCTTTTTCTCTCCGAGCCCGTCCCAAAGCCGAGGAAAGAGGTTCCCCACTAGCCCGGCGCCTAGAGAGAATCCCCGGGGGCGCACCTGCAGCGGCGCCCCGGGAACCCGCGGGAGAGGTTCCTAGACGCCCAGCTGCCCGGCGCCCCGGGTCCAGCCGCTGCCGCGCCTGTCCAAGTTTTGACCGCCTCAGCTTGCCCCCTGCTCGCGCCACAAGTGCACGGATTGCGGCGTTCGAAGGGGGCCCGAGCCGAGATTCACTTACCCTTTGAGCTGTTCCCTCATGGCTGCAAGGACTCTGCGGTCGAGGGTGGGTACCAGTGGAGGAGTGAGCTTCCCAGAGCCGCCGGGCTCCCCGAAAGTGGAGCGCCGCCGCCGCCGCCCAAGCTCACAGCCGAAAGCACTGCGGAGGAGCCGGCGCGGGCGGGCCGGGGAGGGGGCGCTGCGGGCAGACGGGGCGGGGCCGTGTCGGGCTCCGCCCCCACCTAGGGACCTGGGAACCCGGACACCCAGAGACTGGGCAGTTGGGGCTTTTTCAAAACGGAAAGGAAAAAGAAAAGAGAAAAAAAGAAACAAAGAAAGAGGAAGGGGATTTAAGGTAGACCCAGGAATCTGGAAGCCACACAAGTCTCTGCGAACACCTCCTTAAAGCCTCTAGCAAGACTACTTGTTGCCTAAATAAATGACCCAGGTGCAAATGACCTCATCGCAGATAATTAAGAGTGTGGGCTTGGAGTTTTCTTTTTTAAAAATGAAAGAAAAAAAAATGCATGCATAATTCTCACTCTCCCTTCCCCGTCAAGTGAAGATTAAAGTGGCCGGCAAGAGAAATTGCAGTCAGGCTCATCCTAGGCTAAAAGGGATTGTGAAAAAGCCTTTGTATTTGGATTTGTGACATAGAAGCGGTTCTCAAAATGTAGTGCCTGGGAATAGCAGTGTCAGTATCACCTGGGAACTTCTTAGAAATGAAAATTCCCTCGGCCAGGCCCAAACCTACTGAACCAGAAACTCTGAGCATACTAATGCTTGAGAATCACTGGTATGGACTCTCTAAATTAAGACACTACCACCAGTGGTGTTGCACGGTTTGGTCCTTTAAAGGAACTCATTTCCAATACAATATTTTTTTGGAAAAGTTACAGGGCCTGAACAGTTCAAATAATTCTAATTTTAGAGTTTGCAATATGATAGAGGTTAACTACACACAATTATTTCAAGCTTGGAAATATTTTTTAAAAAAAGAAGAAAGGCTTTATTAGCACAAGAATTTTCTGCAAACTTCAAATGATACCTTAGACTGGCATCTAAAGAGAATCTTATGATAAACGGTTAGTGATATTTTCACTGTTTTTCTTTGTCCATTTATTTTGTTGGCTTGCTTTTCTTTTTATTTTCTTTCAAACATTTGCTTTCCACTCTCCTTTCTGGTTGATTCATTCCACTTCAGTCTACAGTTTAAATGTGGTCCCCTTTTTAAAGTGTATTTCTTAAGGGATGGGGGGTCTCACTGTGTTGCCCACGCTGGTCTCCCAACTCCTGGGCTCAAGTAATCCTCCCACTTCAGCCTTCAAGTGCCTGTGATTACAGATTCACGCCACCATGTCTGGCTTCTTTTTAAATACTCCTTTTTTTGCTCAACATTTTTTCCCGTAGAATGTTTTAGGTGGAAGGACACCCATCTTGCTTTATCTCATGCTACAGCATGGCAAAAGAGGCAAAAATAAAGTATGTGGACAAAAGTAAAAGGGAGTGTCAGGTTGCTTTATTAGCTTTAACAAACCAAATACAAAGGTAAATGTTATCACAAAAGATATGTGCACGTATGTATGATAGGTATTGCTATTTTTAAGCGAATATCGCATTTCTTCTGGCATTCTGGCTCATACACTGAGATTTCTTAGTGTTGCCCTTTAGCAATTTTTAGCTAGTGAGTTGTGGAGGCAGCTGCTATTACAGTCTGAGGGGGGCACACTAAGATTCCCTTTGGCTGAAGTTGTCCCTTGGTCAAAGAGTATATTCTAGGTCTGCTCCTATCTTTGGGGAAGAGAGTTTAGTGTCCTGTGATGAGGAAGTAGTGCCCTTTGCAGTAAATCAGAGACAGCAATCTCTGTGTCAGTGCGGCAAATCACTTAACTATTGTTTATGTTTATTTCAGCTAAGAGATACCTCAAAGCATGGACATTTGCAAATATTAGAAATCAATAAACTAAGGATTTGCAACACCTGTAGAGTAAGAGATTTGTCACTCTCTTTCTTTCCTGTTTTTTGTTTGTTTTACACTTTTCAATTACCTGCTCAAAATTCAGGAGTTCTGACATGCTTCTCTATAAATACCTAAGTCTCTTTTCTCAAGTGTCCAATTAGAAAACTACTAAGAACAATCTGTTGACAAGAAAAAAGAATGGAATAAGAAATCACTATTCAGACTTTTTTAAAAAAATTGACAGATGGCAATCCTCAAAAATACATCTTTAAGTTCTTTTTTAAACTGGAGTTATAGGCACTTGAAGACTTGTTCCCAAATCTTGATGTCATGTTATAATTAAATACTGAAAGGATTATTTAGAAATGACACAGGCATCACAGAGACTGTTTTGTTGTTAATTGCAGCCAGATTATGAATTTTGCTTATTAGAGGAAAGCATTTAGAAAAGAACATAATTGATATACCTTCATATCCTATGTAAATTAGGTAGTGGGGCCATGTATGATAATATATTAATTTCTTGTTTATAGTAGCTGTTTCTTCTTCTCCTCCTTCTTCTGATTATTCTTATTACTGTTTTGATATGAACCACGGACATGAAAAGGGCCTGCAGCTCTGCCACCAGAACAAACTTCAGCTAAAATTTTGACTTCAGAATCAGCTATGACCTACTTGTTCCCAGTACCACCGTTTAGAATGGTGTAAGGATTGGAATTAGAGAGTCCAGCTGCAAAACTCACGCTCTTAGCTATTCTGCTATGGAGCCATGAAGAGACATGGCTTCCTTTATTGTGGGAAATGTCTGTGTTTTTTCTAATGTGCTCATAGACAATCTCACTGATGGCTCAGAGTAGAGAAGAGCCAATTTGCTAGAAATAAAGAAGAAATTAAATGGGATGAGGTCAAAGAAGGCCACCCAGGAAATTTTCCCGTAGCCACAACTCTGGTCTTTGAACCACTTAAACTTGGAGAATATCTTTAGAAAATTAAGGGCATCTCTGACCTAAGGGACTGTGTAGGATACTTCCCCATTCTTCCCTCCATCTCTATTCTTTGTCCTCCATTCTACTCTGTGCCCCAGGAGGTTGGACCTCTGTGGGGACATCAATCAGGCCGTCCTGCCATTTGGCTTCTTTTTGCTTTCAGCCAATTGGGAGGCAGTGATGAAAGGCCTATAGAAGGAGAGGAAAGGACAGGAGGAGAGTGATGTTTGGGTATTTATTTTCAGGTTCCCTCCTACTGATCTCTGGCCTGGCAGCTGCTGAGTTCCTTGACCTGTAGCCACAAGTCTTTGTTGGCCAGTCCTTTCCTACAGCAACAGCATTCCACCAGTTACATAAACCATTCTCTCCCTTTACCCCTTTGGGCAAATGTTTACCATTCTTTTTTTTTTTTCCCCCCCCTTAGCCTGCCTAGACCCTTGTAAATAGCCTTTCCATTATACTCTCTTCAAGTGCTCCTTTTGAATGTACCATCTG
Source organism: Cebus imitator (assembly GCF_001604975.1). Taxonomy (NCBI): domain Eukaryota; kingdom Metazoa; phylum Chordata; class Mammalia; order Primates; family Cebidae; genus Cebus; species Cebus imitator. Next base: position 2,969,950 of record NW_016107523.1, on the reverse strand, counting down.
TTTCTCCCAGGACACTGACCAAACTGAGACCCATCCAGCCAAAGCCACCCTCTGGGGCTGCTGAATGGGGACTACTGATAGAGGAGAAGGTAAGATCCCCCCACACTGGAGCTAAAAAGCAGGCAACACTAAGTCATTGGATAAGCATTCATACAATCCTCCTCTATAGGCCCACAAAGAGCTTCTGGCCTTTGGGGAGTAAAGGCAAATCAACATTTATGAATGGTGACTACAGCAGGTGTGAGGGTAAAAAGGATGCAACCAGCTTGTTCTTTACAAGACCGACAATGGTCTGCTCGATCTTCTGGAAACAATGTCAAGGAATGGTTAGAGAAATGGGCAAACCGAAAAGGGCTTAGTGTGACAATCTGGAGCTTGGCTTGTATCCTGAAAGGTATGAGGGAGCTTTTTAAGGAAGAAAGAATTAAAGCATGAGTGTGGCTCTGTCAGATTTGTCTTTTAGAAAAATCACTCAGGCAATGGTGTGGGGGCTTGATCAGAAGAGAGAGTCTGGAATTCAGACATCAGGTACAAGGAGACTACAGTATGAGGAGGATCTAAATTACGGCAGTGGCCGAGGAGGTGGAGAAATGATAGAATAAGGTAGCAACTACAGAAGTCTTGACTGACTGGATGTATGAATGGAAGAGAGGGAAGAAGTAAGGCAATAGTCCTGAAGCTTGGCCACCCTTTGGAATCATTCAGGAATTGTTAATAAATTTAGATGCTTGAGGCTTATCACCCTGAGATTCTAATTTAATTGGTCTTGGACATCAGGATTTCTAAGACTCTCCAAGTGATTCTAATATGCAGTGAAGGTTAAGGACCATTGCCCTTGAGTGACGATCAAGATTGGATGAGCAGCATTCTCCAAGCTAGGAATTTCAGGAGGAGGGGGCAGAAGTGGATCAAGAAAGAGATGATGAATTCAGTCTTGAACATAATGAATTGGAGGTGGTGATGTGAAAGTGTAGGTAACCAAGAGACAGTCAGACATCTGAGTGTGGAGCTCAGAGGGAAGATGTCTGAATTGGAGCTATGGGTTTGCAGTGTCACTGTTGGAAGAGGGAAGGGTCTTGGGTTTGAATAAGCCCATCTAGTGTAGGGTGTGAAGGGCTAACAGCTGAAGCTATGCTATTCCTACCTTCCACAAACAGGTATTTTTCCTTTCTGAGTTGCATGTGGTTTCAATGTTTGCCTGATGTTAGCTGTGTCAAAATGAGAAGTGGCATAGGAAAGCACAAAGACAAGGGATGGTTTGAACTGGGTACTTGCCTGGAGGGATGGTCTTCCCAAGGGACTTCACCACCTCCTAGGGTTCAGCTTCTCTCTAGCTCTAAGACTTTCTATCTATATTGCCTTGTGCTCCCTAAGTTTAAGTAGAACCTGCATCACTTTATAAAAATCCATTTAGAGCATAGATATCACTTCAATTAAGTACAATACATATTCCATAATAAAATGTCAACATTTGGGTAGACAGTAAAGACATAAGAATTCCTAGTTCCTCTTTACATAGTAGAAGTATTAACCATGAACAGTGATTCAGATGTCTAACAAATGGATTGGCTTATAGTGATGGTGAATCATTGCGGGATACAGCAAATACTAGAGCATACAAATTAAAACACATATAACAATCTCCCTAGATCAATCTGAAACCAACATCTTCTGGATGTAAGAATATCCCACCAGCTCACATTAACCAGGAAATGAAGAGGCCTATACGTTCAGACACAGAGCACTTCACACCCACACAAAAGCCTATTTTTCCAGGCCCTGCCTCTTTAGGGAGGCAGAGTAAGCCAGGCTGAGGAAAGTTCTCTCTGAGCCAGCTGCCATCTAACCAGAGATTTCACCAGACAGGTTCCAGATAAAGTCAGAGCTCTGCTTCACTCTCACACAGTTTTCTTTTAATAAGATTTCTCAGAGCTTTGCCGAGTCACCTATATCAAGCCGAACATCTAAAAAGATGTGAATTTTAACATCTTCACTAAAACAAAGCCATACTTCATTAACCTCACAGGGCGGTGATTGCTTCACGGGAAAGAATTTGGAGTACCTATTAGCCTGCCAGCCATAGAGATAACCCATGTATATGACCCACACCACATCCTGCTAAAAATGGATCACTGGTTAAAGTGGTTCAAGTATATCTGACTATAGCATTCCTGGTCTACCTTAACAACAGCTCAAAGTTGTAACTATTTGTCTGCTTTTCCCCACCGATTGTGTGCCAAATTTAAGAGGAATTTCAAAACTAGGCAGAAATTCTTACACTCTGCATAATCTCTCTTCCTCTTCAGCTACAAATAAGACTTTGTATTTGATTAGACTCACAGCAGGTGAAAGCCCCAATTAGTGAATTCATTCTGAGGCCTCTTTCTACCTTCCTCCCACACATCACATTAAAAAAAAAAAAATCGGGGAAGTCTGGGTCTCTTCTCAAATCAGATTAACCCTTTGATCTACCCAATCAAACTATTTACTGCATGAAGAATTTTCACTGCAAAACAGGAAGATGTTGAAAGATTCCTCCTTCTTGATTGACTTCACAATGGAGGTTACAGAAAATTCTATTTTGCCAGACTTTATTGTTTTCTTCAAATCCATAAATATTCTCAGATTTTCTGATCAATCTAGAAATTACAGTTTTTCTTCCTACCCGAAACTCACAATGCCAGTATCATCTAACAAAAGATTAATGGTCAGTCTACTACAAGAGAGAATTACTTTTAAGTTATGTTCTTATTTTGGTGTATTTGAGGTGAGAAAAAAATATTAAATTTTAGTTTAAACAGTATGCTTTGGCCTTAGGAAAGGCACAAAGTCTATATTTCACACTTTGTAAATATTTATTTGTCAAAGAAAATTCATCATTGGACAAGGATAGAGAGTATGTTGAACATTTAAAAAAATCAAGGCAGCTTTAGTTCTTAGAGTGATTTACTTATACTTTGTCAATTGCTTCTCTGGAAACAATTCACAACCTAGTTTTATTTATGAGCATATGATTAAAAAAGAGCAGCTTTGTCTTTTTTAATTGTTTTAGTCCTGTCACTTTTCTTGAAACAAGTCATAGGACTTATTATCCAGAAGAAAATACTGAGCATATATCAAAGTAGTAATGCAGCTTTTAGAAGTAGTCATCTGTTACTGTCAGAGGTTCATTTCATTTTGAGTCTTTTTAATTAAAATGCAAAGTTCTACATACATGCCTGCCTAAATTACCCCTTTCTGAAATACTCAAATTTCATAAAAAATGTTAAATGCTAATGTAACCATTGTTAATACCAGAGACTTGCTTCTTGAGATTTGGAAAAAAGTAAACAAAGGAATTACCAGTCAATTAAGCGAACAAGGAAGTCATCCTAAGTTGAAACAGATAAGGAAAATGTAATAATCAAATGCTACAGATGAAGACACCAGTGGTTTGTTTTTTTTGTTTTTGTTTTTGTTTTTGTTTTTGCTGAGATGAGTATCTACAAGAATCACACTCTATCAAAAGCAGTTTTCTTAATCTTCAGCAAGCGTAGCTGTGTATTATAGCAAAGGCATGAAGACAGAGGGACAGAGCTTCCAGACCAGTTCTACCCCTTAGAGGCGGGCACTTAACCCTTTACAGGCAAGTCACTTAACCCCTTGGATGCTTTTGTTAACTTATTTGTAGAGTGTGGATAATACTCTTATATCGTGGGTCAAAATGACATAATGACTCTGACAGCAATTTGAAGACTGGAGAATGCTGTGTTCATGCAAAGTAGCCTATCAGGCAGGTATGATTTCTTAAAAGAGATCCCAATATGTTCAGGAATACAGCAAGGTATACGGAACAAAATAAATTCCCTTTAACATTCTGTTTGATTGTCGTGTGAGGGAAAATGAGAGGTCTGAGTTTTAGTTCTTCCTCTTTAGCAGTTTACAAAAGGCACCTTTCCTCTTTTTGCTCTTTACATTTAAGGAGGAAGCAAGTAGGAAAAGTAAGAATTTTTTTTGCAAGATAAAACACTAGCGATAGCCTAAGATAGGTATAAAATTCACACCATTTGCTATCATTCTGTGGGTCTGAGATTAAAACACGAATCGTATTCATGCATGTTAAAAGGCGTATCCATGTTCATATTGTCAGACAGCAGAAACTTGGAGTAGTTAGAGAGCAAATGAATACTGATTTGGTGGGAGACAGTGAGGGAGAAATATCCCCTAGCTTGGTGGAGAAGGCCTCCCGGTGGCAAGCCTTGAATAGCCACCATGTGGTAGGAATTCCACACAAAGACAGGGCTCCACAAAAGGGAAAATGAAGATAAAATCCACTTTAACCAATTATTGATCTACCAATGTCTGAATCTTGTACTCCAGCTCTGACGCGTTTTTGTCAAGGCATATTCTGAAGATGAAAGGAAAATACAAATGCAAGGAACTTTTATTTATCCACAAATTTCCAAGATATGTTTTGTATGTGCTGTATCTAGACTACATTTCTCTATTAAATATTATCCTATATTAAGTTCTTTAAATAGCTTCAAACATAGTATATTTATGGAACACTGACATATGTTTTTGCTTATCATTTAAACTCTTCTTATTTTTTATTTATGGTTGGTAAAACCTGCAGAGTATTTGGAGATTGTGGAAATATATAAACATTTCAACATTGTAAACTGTTTTTATTTTTCTAGTGGGATCCCAAGGAAATGTGGCCTTCTCCTTAAGGAGCTTATGATCTAATGAGGGAAGATAGATCCACATATAGCTCAACATAATATCAGACAGATTATAATAATTACAGAAAGAGACAGAAGAAAAGCAGCAAAAAAGGAAAGGTGATTAGTTTGACCTCTTGGGATTAGAGAACATGCACTTCAATTAAAAACTAAGTAGACTTAAATCGCCTAGTTAGTTCTTAAATCAGGTTTCATGTGTGTGTGTGTGTGCTTTTCTTGTTGCTAGTAAATGAACAGTTGAAACAAATTTCTTACATTGACTCTGTGAGCTAAGTGCTCATATTAATAATTTACTAAGGTACAGAATTTTTATGTTAATATACAGCTGTGTTATGATATCAGTTTATGCTTTTTGGGAACTCAAATATGTAATGGGCCAATATTGGGTTTTATATCTTGGGGAGGCTAACTGGCAGAAAATACTACTATCCCCATTAGGACATCAAATCACATTCTTGAGTTAATATCAGTAAGATTTTAATGTGGGAGTTGAGGTCCTCTCAGCTTGACCTATTCTAATCCCTTAGAAACAGGTTGACAAAGATTTGGAAGCCTCTTCTCATATGATGGATAGAGAAGAAAAAATTGGCACCACCTGAACTTTTGACTATCTTTCTGTTTTTTGTTTGTTTGTTTGTTTGTTTTTGAGACGGAGTCTTGCTCTGCTCTGTTGCCAGGCTGGAGCACAGGGGTGCAGTCTCGGTTCACTGTAACCTCCGCCTCCCGGGTCCAAGCGGTTCTTCTGCCTCAGTCTCCCAAGTAGCTGGGACTTCAGGCACGTGCCAAACACCCGGCTAATTTGTGTATTTTAAGTAGAGATAGGGTTTCACCATGTTGGCCAGGATGGTCTCGATCTCTTGACCTCGTGATCCACCCGCCTCGGCCTCCCAAAGTGCTGGGATTACAGGTGTAAGCCACCACGCCAGACCTTCTGTTTTAAATAGAATTAAATTTGAAGTGGGAAGAAACAAGGAGAGAAAAGAGGGTAGGGATCCGAATGGAAATGTACGCCAAGTAGACAATGACAACAGCCCAGTTAAGAGGGGATGAAAGCCTGAACTAAGAAAGTAGCACTGGGAATTGGTGGAGAGGTTGAATTCATGATGGGTTATAGAATAAAATCAATGCTACTTTTGAGCCAATTGAATGTGAGGGCTAGAGGAAAAGTATAGGATTTTTGATAATGGCATTATTAGCTGTGCATTCATGGATTCATATTTGTGTATGTACTATGTACATATTTATACCATGCATTGTTCTATAAAGGCTTTAGGGCAACTTATAACATTGTATAACTCTTAAAAATTACTAGATGAAATCCAGCATTCAGGAAATATAAACAGCATAAAACCTTAAGAAGAGAGGAAAATTTAAAACACAGATTTGTTGTTGTTGTTGTTGTCGTTGTTTGCTTTTTTTTCGAGACATAGTCTCACTCTGTCATCCGGGCTGGAGTGCAGTGGTGCGATCTCAGCTCACAGCAACCTCTGCCTCCCAGGTTCAAGCGATTCTCCTCCCTCAGCCTCCTGAGTAGCCGGGATTACAGTCGTACGTGCCACCATGTCCAGCAAATTTTTTATATTTTTAGTAGAGATGGGGTTTCACTATGTTGGTCAGACTAGTCTCGAATTCCTGACATTGTGAGCTGCCTGCCTCAGCCTCCCAAAGTGTTGGGATTACAGGCCTGAGCCACTGCGCCCAGCCTGTTTTTTGTTTTGAGGCAGGGTCTCACTCTGTTACCCAGGCTGGAGTGCAGTGGCAGGATCTCAGCTCACTGCAACCTCCGTCTCCAAGGTTCAAGCAATTCTCATGCCTCAGCCTCCCAAGTAGCTGGGATAACAGGTGCCTGCCACCGTGCCTGGCTAATTTTTTGTATTTTTACTAGAGATGGGGTTTCACTATGTTACCCAGGCATTTCGAACTCCTTGACCTCAAGTGATCAGCCCACCTCCGCCTCCCAAAGCGCTGGGATTATACGCATGAGCCGTTGTGCCCAGCCAGAACACAGATTTAAAAATCACAGTGCTTGATGTGGTTATTAAAATTTTGCTATGCATACCCACCAGAATCAGAAAGACAAACATTACAGTGTTGGAAAGGATGTGGAGCCACTAGAACCCTCGTGCTCTGTTAGTAGGAGTGCAAATTGGTGCAACCACATTGGAAAAACTGTTTGGCAGAATGTAGAGAAGCTGATACATACATACCCTATGACCCAGAAATCCTACCTTTTGATATAGTCCTCAAAGGAATGCATACATATATTCATTAAATGGCATGTTTTAGAATGTTTATAACATCATTCTTTCTACCAAATGCCCATCAACAGTAGTCTATATAATATATTGCAGGATATTGACACAATGGGATAGTATAGAGCAATGAAAACAAACAATCCACAACTTCATACAATAGTATGGATGAATCCAGGTTTATAGAAGTGAGACATTAAAGAGTACATTCTGTGCAATTTCATTTATATAAAGGACAAGAACAGGCCAGAATATTTAATGGTGTTCAAAATCAAGATAGTGATCACCCTTGGAGGATGGGTAACTATCAGAAGGGCACACAAAGGGTCTTCTAAGGGATAGTAATGTTCTGTTTCTTGATTTGGATGCTGGTGAAATGAATGTGTTTGGACCGTGAAAATTCATTTTTCTGCACATTTAAGTTTGAGCCATTTTTTTCTAATTTATTTTGTAAATCGATAAAAATTGTATATCTTTATCATGTATAATATGTTTTGAAATATGTATTCACTATGGAATGGCTAAATCAAGCTAAGCAACATATGTATTACCTCATATACTTATCATTTCTTGTGGTGACAACACTTCAATCTACTTTCTTAGCAATTTTCAAGAATATACTACATTTTCATTACCTAGAGTCACCACGGTGTACAATAGAGTTCTTGAACTTATTCCTTCTAACTGAAATTTTGTATCCTTTAACCAACATTTTCCTTATTTTCTATATGCGTAATATATTTCAGTGAAAATGTTTCTTAAAAGGTGGGTATAATTTGTCTGTGGGCTTTGTAGATACCAAAGCAAAGGAAAAAATATAAAAGGAAATATGATCTATTTTATTATTTGGATTATTGATAAGGAGGAAAGAATATAATTCTTTAAGTGAAACAAAGGAAAATCCAAGTTCTGAATGACTTAGATTGAATAAACTTAGATCTGAATGGAATCTAAGATGGGAGACACGGCATGCCGTCGGCTTTCAGAAAAAATACCTTCAGCAGTTTTCAGTGGCCGTCAACGTAAGCAAAGAACAAGATGCCAAAGTACACCTGAGTTGAAGCAATCTTATAGGGGCCAAGGCAAAGTGGTCTGAAAATGCAGCTTTCTGATGGCCTGGCCTGAGGTGGGGATAAAACTAGGTACAGTGTTTCACAAACTGCAGGTCATGAACCTTTAGTATGTCATGAAATCCATACAGTGGATCATTACCAGTATTGTTCTTAATGAAACAGAACAGAATAGAAAATATGACAGTGTAGATGGTGGAGCAGGGAGAGTGGGTTGTAAAACTACCTATTGGGTACTATGTTCACAACCTGGTTAACAGATCATGAGCCCCAAATCTCAGCATCATGCAATATTCCCATGTAACAAATCTGGATCTAAACGTTTGTACCTCCTGTATCTAAAATAAAAGTTGAAATTTAAAAAAAAAGAAAATATGAAAGTGTATTATTTGGTAATGGTATGTAATGTTTTGTGAAACTTTTCTTTCAATCATACAAGTATGAATAGACAGAAAAAGATTTCCAGATATAGATGTGTGTGTGTGTGTGTGTGTGTGTGTGTGTGTGTGTGTGTAACAGGATGACATATAAAATGTAATTTTTATGGTGGATTGGCAAAAAAGATGAAAGCTACAGACTTTACTACATAAAGAAATGGATGAACTATATGCCCACTAGACAATGACACATCATTATAATTTCTCTTGACTAGGATTAGGAAGTAAGTTGGGGGAAGACAGTTTGCAGTCTTATTCCCTGGTAAGGGCTGGAGCATTGCAAGAGACTGGAGGAGGATTAAAAGATTCAGGAGGGGGAGCAAGTTGGGGAGGCGTTCATCAAGTCTGAAGTTCTAGCCACAGGAGATGCTGCAGGGGCTGAGAATCTGCTCCAAGTTTTAGGGGGTGTCTTCTCTGCCAGCTGTTCGTTTGGGTGGCTGTTTGGGAATATACCAGGAATCACTCAGCCTTTTTGTTTTCTTCCAAACGGCATGGTGATATTGTCACATTTCCAAAGGAAAAACAGTGCTGCTAAAAGTATTGTCAAGGGGGGTAACAGGTAGCTCACACTACTATACACAACTGCACAATGCCTGTCTGAGCAAAACACTTCAAAACATAAACTGAGAAATGTCCTTCTGCTTCCATCTTGCAGCAAGGCCTAATTCAAAGCCCTTGCTAGTGTGCTCAGATCCAGGCCAACAAATTGGCAAGTGTGTGCCTGACAGAACGCTGACCTTTTAGGGCTGGATGGTTCCCATTCTATTTAATGCTCATAAATTCATCCTATTAATTGCTCAGGGAAATTTATCTGAATAAGTGTCCATGAAGACTGATAATCATCACGATTTTTAAAAGTATTCTCTTGTAATTGTAGGAACATTTTAGACAGTCCACAGCCATGGGGATATTAAGCATATTATGAGTAAAAATAACTGCTTTAAGAAGAAAATTCCTTTCAAAAGAGTGATCAGCTTTGAAAGTTACCAGAAAGAAAGTCACAATCTTTCTTTTTTCAGTATTTAATCACAGCAGCTTTCATTAAATTCCCAGTAGTAATAAGTGGTTAACTAACTACATCTGTAATTAGTATTTCTTATATTTTAAAAGCACTAGATTATGGATGCTGTATGTCTACCATTGACTGTGAAGCCACAAACAGTTTAGCCTAGGAATGATTACTCACAAATCATGAATTGTAACAGCCCACCCCATTTTACCTACATCTAAATTCGGAAAATAATTTGGTCCACAGAGGAACCTTCCTGTAACTTTTCTTCAATATTTTACGATATCTTGCAAAATGGCCAAAAGTTCTAGTCCCCTCCTTGGAGTCCAGCTCTTGCAATGTGCCTTTGTATCTCTTCCCACCAAGAGGTGGAGTCTTTCCCCACTCCTTACATCTGGGGTGGCCATATGACATGATGTGCTTTGGCTATAATGGACACTACCAAACATGACACAAGCAGAAACCTGACAAGTCTCCATGTGAAGAAGCCTGAAATAGCATGTTGGATGATAAGATACACACAGATCTAGTTGCACCTGTTCCTAGATGACAGCCTGCCAACCATCAGACATAGAAGTCAGGTCACAATACCTTATCCAGCCACCAGCTGACTACAGATGCATCAGCATGCATGACAAAGAGTAGTATAGCTGTTCACACCACATAAATGGCCCAGTCTGCCCATCAAATAGTGAGCGAAGTAAATGGCTATTGGGTTACAGAGTTTATGAACTATTGCTCAAATTTGGTCTATGGCCTGCTTCTGTAAAGCCTCTCGGTTAAGTATGACTACATTTTTAAAGAGTTGTAAAAAGAAAAAGAACATGCAACAAAGACACAAAGTGCTCTACAAAGTCTATACTGTTCACTAGGTTGTCCTTTACAGAAAATGTTTGCTGACCTTTGTGCTAAGCCAGTAAGTTTTAGGGTTGGCTTGTTATGCAGCAAAAGTAGCTGTTACACATCTATTCCCAAGAAAGAATGTTAGAAACTAGGACTTTCTCACAGAATTCAGTTAGCACCTGGTCAATTTATCCTTGGTGCATGTCCTCCAGTTGCTTGTTAATAAGATAACGCTGAATGAATAGAATGAACAAATACACATATGACCTGGGAAGTTATTTTAGTAATATGCTTCTCAAAAGTAAGATTTTGAAAAGGGTATTTAGAAAAACAAGCATATAATTTTTAGCAGTTTTATTTATAATATCCTCAAGCTGGAAACAAAACCATTATGCTGAATATAAGAAACCAGATACATACAAAAATACTGTATGATTCTATTTATAGAAAAGTCTCAAAAAAGCAAAGTAATATATAGTGAGAGAAAGAAAATCAATGGTTGCCCAGAATGAGGGGTGAAAGGAAAAATGACCTGCAAAGCGGCATAAGGGGGCTTTTGGGGGAGTAAGAATGTTCTCTAGTTTGACTGCAGTGGTAGTTTCACAAGTACACATCTGTCAAAAATCACTGAATCACTTTAAATGGAGGCAGTTTACTGTGTGTAAATTATTATTTAATAAAGGTGATTTAAAAATTTTTTAAAAAAAGCATTTGCCCTAAAATCAAATTTAGCATTCAAAAATGTATACAACTGGACAAAAAATGAGGCATATTACACAGGATGTTTATATAAATATAGGACAGATTGAGGTCATGCTGTCAGTTCCCTTCTGATTGATTCCGAAAATACCAAAACATTAGATTCACAAGTGACCTTAAAGGTTAATGAATTATATCCTTTCATCCAATACAGAAATTGCCTTTAGGGGTGATACAGCCATTTCAGTCTTGAATATCTACTGTACAGGGAGTCTAACGCTTTACAAAGTGGTGGATTTTATATTTTGGAGAGCCTGATTACAAAAGTTTAATATTTAGTTAAAATTTGCTTTCCATAACTTCCACATATCTAGCTCATTCCATTCTAGAATAAAAAATGAAAAAAAATAACAAAAGAGAATTCAAAGAAGTAGTAATGAATAGGCAAAAGTGGCCAAATGTGGTCTTCAGGCAGAGAGCTGAGTTGAGCTTAAGAGATGACTCAAGAAGAAACGAGGACAGACACTCTATTTTGTGTTGATTCAGATTGATTGACATTCTTTAGATGTCATTATTTAATCAGCTTCAAATTGAGCCTATTACCCAGCCCCACTATTCTTTATCTTGTACTCAAGATTCTCAAAAGAGAACTTGAAAAATGTGCTATAAAATCATAAACCGTTATGCTGTCTATAACAGTCTTCTCATCTAACCATCAAGCAGACATAACAAAAATGAAAATAAGGTGCATATGACATGGCAAATTTTGAGAGTATCATGCTGATTCCCACCAACCTGTTATTCTATACAGTCATTAATACTCAGTACACTGTCATTTTCTAGGATTTTGTTGCTCATTGACATCAAATTTATTGGTTTTAAAATTCATTTCTTTATTTTTTAAATGATAGAAAACGCTTTCTAATCTCCTTATATGACATTACCAAACCTCTTCCCATGCATTCTCTGAGTCTTCCACCGGTAACGCTTTTCATGGGAGGAGGAGTGAGTTTTAGTTAATATTGGGTAAGAAGAATGTACTTCTGTTGAGTAGAATGAGATCACATGGCAGCACTTCTAACAAATTAGACCTAGTCTCTGAACAAAAACTATATGAGTTAAGATCGCCCCTAAGATAGTCTAGAAAACAATCCCATTCCCATAAAACAGAATAACATTTTGGTCAGATTTGTGTCATTTTAAAAGCCAAAATATTCACCTAAAAAGCAAGTGATTCGAATGTCTCAGACTAAGTTATTCCTTACCTATGGTCCTCAAATGAATTGATGACCTTCAGTAGAGAAATGGTTCTTTATTTCTGACTTGTGAGAGTCATGGGACGGCAGTAGATGGGTTAAGAAGGTTAGAGGAAATTTGTTACATTGCTTTTTAGCTGTTGTTTTTTGGTTTGGTGAATGAACAAGATAATATAGCTAGTGCTTTTCAGTCATACAGCAAAAATGAAACTACAGTGTTTTCTAATATTATACCCTAAACCTATGCAAATCTCCAATTTGCATCACCCGCAAGCCTCCTATGTTTTTGCAGATTTTAACTAGAGCTAAATAAATGACATATATTTATACTTAATTGTAATCAAATGTAATGATATGTGTGGAAAACATAGGCTTTGCTCAAAGTGCTTTTTATAGATGAAATATGATTACTGAACTTGATAGTAGGTCATTCATTGGGGGAAAAGTGATTAATCACTTCTCTGTGCCTCTACTTTTCTACTCTTTGATGACACTGGTTATATTTCAAGACTCTGAATGCTATAAATGAACACTTTGCTGAAGGAGCATCTTTATCCAAGGCAAAATGAAATATGTTACCTAAGACTAATAAAGTCATTTACAAGTTTCAATGAGTAGCAAATGTAAATAGTTTTTAAAAATCCATTATTTATCAGCAGTAAATCCAATATGTTTTGGTAAAACAGTTTTCACAGAAGCTCTACTTATGTTAGCTTTTCCTAAATCTTTCTGCAAAGTGTCAATTCTTTCTTACATATAATCAAGGGAATTTTGTGTTGGGAAGAAAATTTCTTATCTTTGTAAAGGACATGTAGAGGAGAGATAGGGAAAAAAAAAAAAAGATCATACATGATGATTATGTGTGAGGATATGGATTGACTGGATTTCAATCATAATTTTAAAAGGCTTATCTAAAAATAGATGTTCTTTGAACCAAGTGGAGTCTGATTTCCAATTTTAGAATATTTCCACATTGAATATTAGCATTCATTATCCTGAAAAGGAAGGCAGATACACATAATATCTATATGAAGCCTAAATAAAATTGGTTCAATAATTTTTCTTTTCAAATTTCATAACTTTGTGTGAGAATGAAAGTATCAACTTATTTTTTCAACTTTTCAAATGGAAAAAAGTTCCAATGATCTTTAGTAATAATGAATTTGATCAAATTTTAGGCAAAATTCCTTAGTAAAAGAACACAGAGAATTTGACTAGGTCCCTAAAATGTTATATTGACATAAACATTAACAAAAGCACAATAACATTTCCATTTTATGTTAAAAATTAACATGCTACAAAGAAGTAAAACAAACGTAAACGAAAAAAACAAACAACAACCCTATCAAAAAGTATGTGAAAGATACGAACAGACAATTTTCAAAAGAAGACATTTATGCGGTCAACAAACACATGAAAAAATGCTAATTATCACTGGTCATTAGAGAAATGTAAATCAAAACCACACTGAGATACCATCTCATGCCAGTTAGAATGGCAATCATTAAAAAATCTGGAGACAAGAGATGCTGGAGAGGATGTGGAGAAATAGGAATGCTTTTATGCTGTTGGTGTGAGTGTAAATTAGTTCAACCATTGTGGAAGACAGTGTGGCGATTCCTCAAAGATCTAGAAATAGAAATATCATTTGATCCAGCAATCTCATTACTGGGTATATAACCAAAGGATTATAAATCAATCTATTATAAAGACACATGCACATGAATGTTCCTTCCTGCACTGTTTACAATAGCAAAGATGTGGAACTAACCCAAATGACCATCAAAGGTAGACTGGATAAATAAAATGTGGTACATATATACCATGGACTACTATGCAGCCATAAAAAAAAAAATGAGTTCATGTCCTTTGCAGGGACATGGATGAATCTGGAAACCATCATTCTCAGTAAACTGACACAAGAACAGAAAACCAACACCACATGTTCTCACTCATAAGTGGGTGTTGAACAATGAGAACACATGGACACAGGGAGGGGAACATCACACACTGGGTTCTGTTGGGGGGTGGAAGGGCTAGGGGAAGGATAGCAAGGAGTGGGGGTATTAGGGATGGATAACATTAGGAGAAATGCCTAATGTAGGTGACGGAAGGTAGGGTGATGGAGGCAGCAAACCACCATGGCATGTGTATACCTATGTAACAATACTGCAAGATCTGCACATGTACCCCAGAACTTAAAGTAAAATAAATAAAATATTTAAAAAATTAACATGGTATGTTAAAACTCAACAAAAGCCCCCCCCCACCCCAAAATCCTACATAAGAATGTGAATGGTTATATTTTCATAGGTGGGGTTTATATTTATGTGTTTCTTTTCCATGTAGCAAATTCAAATCTAGGATACAAATTTAGTCATTATTGTGTCCGAATTGGTGAAGAAAGCCCAAAATATGGCCACATCTACTTGCGCCCAATCTTAAAGTATGACTTTTTAAAAGCATATTTTCAGGTTAGGATGCTTCTCTTTTTTCTGAGGTTAGCTCTCTGAAGCAAATGCTACCAATTTATCAAAACATTAATTATAAAAGTTTTATACTGATACTTAATTTGGTCCTTATAGCTGCCCTAGCCTGGTCTACTTTCACCTTTGTCATGATTTATTCTCTAATATGAGATTAATGTTAAGGACCATAAATGTTATGTTGAGAATCATAAAACATGTATACTAAATTTTGGGAAGGGCTCAAAAAGATCTAGCAGATTAAAAAAATACTGTTTTTGACCCCATTTAGAAATGTTATTAATGTCACTGCTATAACATCTTCCTTTCCAACACAATGGGGTGCCATGAGACGAGCAAGGTCAAGACATATGTGGTAGCATACCAATTAAGCAAGCAGTTGATACATGGAAGCATTGCTAGCAATCCTTCTGCTCCAACCCAGATACAGATGCTCTTCAGCTTACAATGAGGTTATGTACTGATAAACTCATCATAAGTTGAAAGTATTGTAAGACAAAAATGCATTTAATACACCTAATCTACTCAACATCATAGCTCAGCCTAGCCTACCTTAAACTTACTCAGAACACTTATGTTAGCCTACAGTTGGGCAAAATTATCTAACGCAAAGCCTATTTTACAATAAAGCATTAAATAGCTCACGTAATTTATTGAATACTGTACTGAAGGTGAAAAACAGAGTGGTTATATGGGTACTTGAAGTATGGTTTCTACTGAATGTGTATCACTTTTGCACCGTTATAAAGTTAAAAAACCTTAAATCCAACCATTGTAAGTCAGGGATCATGTGTGTTTGATTGACAGACTCCAGGAAGTATCTGCAAATGAGGAAAGAATAGAGAGGAGAAAGAGAGTACTAGATGAAGACAAAGAATCCTTGGTGATAGGATCTTCAGACAGAGGGGCTCTAGGGACTAGGGAAACTGAAAGCTCAGTGTAGGCATTTAGTATATGTTGAGCCTTAGAGAACTCATTTATCATTTCGATATCACTCCTTTCTATCACTACCATGGTGAATGATCAGAAAGGAAATGCAAACTCCTTCAAGAATTGCAATAACGAACTGTTTCTTTTTTTTGTTTGTTTTGTTTTGTTTTGTTTTTGGCAGAAGTGGGGTCCTGCTACCTTGACTAGGCAGGTCTTGAACTTGTGGCCTCAAGCACTGCTCCCCCCTCAGCCTCCCAAAGTGTTTGGATAACTGGCATGAGCCACCTCGTCTGGCCAAGAACTGTTTCTTTTGATTAAATATTGTTCTTCTTACTCCAACTTTCCTTAAAGATAATGCTTCCTTAAAGATAAATCTAATGGCTTACACACATACACACACACGCACACACACACACACACACACACACACACACACACACACACACACACACACACACACAGTGTATGTATTCCTTATCACTCTCCTCCTGTCCCTTTTACACCTTGCTTTGGAACTGACTGGTGCCTTGCCTCTCCCCAGTCATTTATCACACATCCTGTAGACCGAGATTTTAGATATTAAACCATTCAGTCTGCCAATCTACGTAGGAAGCACACTCAATGTCTTTAAAATGCTATTCTGAAACATTTAAAGAGGGCCATCTGCAATAAGAATGATCATTAGATGATGATAAACAGTACTGGGTCACAGATGGAGAAAGTAATAGTATTTGAGAGCCATTTTCATGTTAATGTTATAGATTACATATTAAAGAAATGTGCCAGTAATGAAGCAAAAAACAAAGAGGGCCATTGGAGAAGAACAGTTATGCTATTGAAAGCAATGATATAATAAGCAGAATGGCCCCAAGCCATCTGTTTTTAAAGCTTACCATATTTAGGCTGTTAGGACCATTCCATTGTCCGTGGAGGTGCCATTCTGAGATAACAGAGAAGTGGGCAAAACTAATAGAAATTAAACCATTGTCAAAAATTTTTATTATAAATTGATTTTTCCCCTACACACAAATCTAATGCTCCCAGAGCATACAGTGGGATAATGTAAAATTTTCCTCTAGATTTAGTCTATTTGCCTTGGTCTACTTAGGGTACTGGTTCTTTTACTTACCCCTACCCTGCCCCTGGTTCCTCCCATTTTGAAGATCTTTTCTAGGAGAGTAAAGGCAACTCAAGACATCTCCTATTTGTGTAAAAAGAAGCAAATTCTCAACTACATAGGTGGTTGTGAGTGAAGAGACAATAATCTCAGCTAGTACTTTCAACCTGAGAAACACATCATAATTTTGAAAAACTACAGGGACATATAAACATACATAGTTATATAACACAAAATCAGTTAACAAATAAAGCAAGCATTGGAAAATATCTTAATTGCTACCTTTCTAATTAATGATCACCAATGTAAGCACTAAAGAATACATGACTAGTTGAAGAGAGTTAACTCTTCACATTTGTGACTATTTAAAAAAATGTTTCTTAGTCCTTAATGTATGCATAAAACAACTCTGAAGAGACTAGCAGTATAAACTATGGGGCTCACAGTCTTAAAATGAGGCTTTGGATATTGATTTTCATTAATGCTCTCCTCTAAAATAATTTCAGTCTTTTGTGCCTCCAAAATTAAAACTTTATCCTTAGGTTTTGCAATTTGGATCTTGTAAGGAGATAAAGAGGGAAGAAAACAAGTTTGTGATTCAGGGGTGTAATAAACTCCAGCTGGTATATCATGAGCCTAGTTACGTCAAAATAAATAAATGATCAAAAATAATCTTATTAAAAAACAAAATCATATCGGAACTTTGGAAAATAAATCTAGGTAAAACAAATGAAAATAGGAAGGATATTAATATTCAGAAGCTGATTGATTATGTATTAGCCAGATCAAAGCCTCCGGGTGATAATGAGCCACTGAACAGGGATTACCACCTGTCCTGTTCGGCTAGCAGCTGGACTTAACAAGAACAGCTGGACAAGAACACTTATATAAAATTAGCCTTTAGAAGCATAAGCTAAGTTTTTTCACCTGCTTCTCAGTTCTGCATCTTTATCACTCATGCCAGAAGTAAAAAGCTTTTCATATTTTGATGCCATTTTTGCCTTTGGGAAAGCACAAATATTTGGGAATATTCCCAGTAGCTTGCTACCAAGAAACAGGGGTTGTCTTCTAGAACTAATAAGCTAAGATGTCAGATACACTTGGGTTTTCCTGTCACTGGCTTATCTTATTCTCTTATATTTAAACCACTGTAAATTATTTCAAAGAAAGTACAAATACAAATTATAAAGAAAAATTTTAATGTCATTTATTCCTATATTCCTACTCACGAATCTTCATTTTATTGAAAACTATTGAAAATAACAATATATATGCACACTTGGAAAATTTATCAGACAATTTTGATATAAGATGGTAGGTTAAGAACAAGGCATATGACAATCTTTATTTGGTGCTCTGAATTGTATTAAAGTCAGAAGTCTGTCTTAAGAGTTATCATGGAACAGGTGAATGAGTAAATATAAAACATTTATATATTGCTCAACGTGTAGTTGGGCCACAGATCAGCAGCATTAGCATCACCTGAGAGACTGTTAGAACTGCAGAATATGTTTTATTGTAGACCTACTGGGTCATAATCTGGAGTTTAACAAGATTCCTAGGTGATTTGTATGCACATTAACATTTGAGAAGCAGTGTTCCTGTGAGTTTAATCAAAACCTCTCTTTCTTTCTCCACTTTTCTTTCTTTCTTTCTTTCTTTCTTTCTTTCTTTCTTTCTTTCTTTCTCTTTCCTTCTTCTTTCTTTTCTTTTCTTTCTCTCTCTCTTTCTCTCTTTCTTTCTTTCTTTTCTTTCCTTTCTTTTTCTTCCTTCCTTTCTTTCTTTCCTTTCTTCTCTTTCTTCTTTCTTTCTTTCTCTTTCCTTCTTCCTTCCTTCCTTTCTTTCCTTCCTTCCTTCCTTCCTTCCTTCCTTCCTTCCTTCCTTCTTTCTTTCTTTCTTTCTCTTTCTTTCTTTCTTTCTTTCTTTCTTTCTTTCTTTCTTTCTTTCCTTCCTTCCTTCTTTCTTCTTTCTTTCTTTCTT
>NW_016107523.1:2948626-2950862 GCF_001604975.1 Cebus imitator | reverse complement strand
CTTTCTTTCTTTCTTTCTTTCTTTCTTTCTTTCTTTCTTTCTTTCTTTCTTTCTTTCTTTTCTTTCTTTCTTTCTTTTCTTTTTTCTTTCTTTCTTTCTTTCTTTTCTTCCTTTCGACAGAGTATCATTCTGTTACCAAGACTGGAGTGCAGCAGCAAGATCTCAGCTCACTGCAAACTCCGCCTCCCAGGTTCAAGCAATTCTCATGCCTCAGCCTGGGATTCCAGCTGGGTTTATAGGGATGTGCCACCACACCCAGCTAAGTTTTGTATTTTAATAGAGACGGGTTTCACCATGTTGCCCAGGCTGGTCTCAAACTCCTGGGATTAAGCGATCTGCCCTCCTTGCCCTCTCAAAATGTTGGGATTACAGGCTTGAGCCACTGTGCCTGGCCCTCTTTCTTCACTTTGTATTGGAATGCTTTTATTTGAATATGATGTTTAAGTACAAACCAGAGACTAGGAGACCTGGGTTTTAAAGCAACTAATTCTGATGACTACTATGCCTACTATGTATAACTCACACAGGTTGAACATAAAGAGAAGGTTTAGCATAAGAATGTTAGAAGATACAGAACACATGTACATCTGTATAATGGAAACTTTTTTTTTTTTGTTCATTAGACCCCAATCGGAAAGTTCTTCTTTCCTCCAAAAGAAACAGAATCCTTCTACTCCCACAATGCAAGGTAGAATACAGAAGGGGGTGGAGAGAGGAAAAAAACACATTCTAAGTGGCAAATAACTGGCAGCAGACACTTTGCATAAATACCCAAAGTAGTATATGTTAGTAGGTTGATGGCTACTCTTTATTTCAAACCTGCACTTGGAGCAACTGCAGATAGAGACTAATAATTCTTGTCAATGTGTATTAAAAGCTCTGACAGAGGAAAACAACTTATGCAGCTCAAGTTTGAAATAAAGCTCAATGAGGAGATTCAATTAAAACTGGATGTTGGGAGAAGAAAGTATAATCTATAGGAGGACAGGTATAAATCCCCTTTTTCTGATGTGTCCAGTCTCTACTAAAAGATATTGAAAGCTGATATCAGAATCCTTTGGCATGCTAGTCATAGGCATTTATTTAGGTATTTATTTACTTTTTTAGTTATGTGCTTTTATAGATAATCATGCTTTTATATATAAGTAAGTGTAGAGCAAATGGTAAATATTTCTCATTTACATAACATGAGGTCAGTCATTCCTAATGAATCTTTTCTGGTACCTGAAGACTTCCAATTAAAGGCTCCTTCAAATACTCCAATCAAAGACACCAATTAAGGATTCCTCTTCATAGATAAATATCCAAACCAGGCAGTCTTCAAAATGATAACTAGTGTCAAGATTCCAGTGTTCAAAAAAGACAGATCAGTAAAAAATCTTCCAAGCCAATTGACTGCGTGCCAATTCCATCCTTCGTTGAAGGGAGAGAAAATGATTGCTTCAGAGCAGAAGCAATGGTGGGAGCAGAAGAAACAAAAAAAGGCAGGGGGAGAGTAGAGAGAGTTAAGAGGCAATGGGACAGTAAGATGTTGTGGAGTAGTGTGAAGCTGGACATTGATCGGGAAATAGAACATCAAAAGAACATACGTGTTTTTGCTGATCTCTATAAAGAAAAAATTCTGTCTACCATAGACAAGCACTTCACTGGCTAAGTCTGTGGGTATCATCTACTTAGGGCTGGTAAGCCAATTGGTATCTTCAATCTTTTTCAAAGGCTTGAAATTTAGGCTCCTTCAGGAGTAAGAAAGTCGTTCCCTTTACTACGTGCAAGATAAAGCCAGTCAATCGTTGAGCCCCCAGCTGAGTAAATTTTATGTCAGGTAAAGGAAGTAATGTGGGTATGTTGCCAACAATTTATCAGATAACCAAGTACAATCCCATTAAGATAATGGCTATAGTCTTTGAACTGAAGACTTATAGGGCCATGTAGAGGTGGCTTTTGTCTAAAAAGGACAAAGGAACTGAATAATGTGGTCAGCTCTCTGCTACAGAGACATTAAGACGAACTAAGAGATTTTATGTGTGTTTGCTCACTTAGAAAGAGCAGGTGATTTAATTACAGATTTCTCTTCAAAATGCTAAGAGTAACTGACAACTGACAACTTTGGAGGAAAGATTCCTACCAAAGTAATCACATTTGTGCTGCTCTTATTCATTCAATTAGTTTACGATTTTCAATAAATCAATAAACATATAATAGAACAATCCAAAATCTTATTTTTAGGCTTTTTTTT
>NW_016107523.1:2934139-2948536 GCF_001604975.1 Cebus imitator | reverse complement strand
ATAGGGACAGAAAATTTTAGGCGGGGCACAGCAACTCGCACCTGTAATCCCAGCACTTTGGGAGGCCAAGGCGGTTGGATCACCTGAGGTCAGGAGTTTGAAACCACCCTGGCCAACATGGTAAAACCCTTCTTTACAAAAATACAGAAATTAGCTGGGCATGATGGCAGGTGCCTGTAATCCCAGCTACTGGGGAGGCTAAGGCAGAAGAATCGCTAAGGCATAATTGAAAATAAATACAATTATGCATGTGTGTCAACTAAATACAATTTGAAAATATTTTGACTGTTTAACATTGTATTTTCAGTGTACTATTTAATACTTTATTTAATACCTATGAATATCTTATTAGACTACAAGACTTTAGTCTACAAGGACAGTAGTCTCTGTGGTCCCTACCTGCCTAGTACAGCAGACGTGAATATTTGCTAAATGAATAAAAATAATACTCTAAAACATGTGTTCATGTGAATAATTTTTCATTTATGATGCTTCTATCCCAAGTATCTTATATATAGGTCTTAATCCACAGCAATCTGAATTCTCTGCAAATATTAAAAGGAGACTGACATTCCTTCACTCAATATAACCTTGAAAAGAAACAAAACAAACAAACAAACAAAGCAAAACAAAAAAACCCCAGTAACTTGAAATGATACTACCAGCTTTGTTTTACGAAAGGTAGATTATGAACTAAGCAAGTTTAAAGCTTGCAGTGAGGACAATTTAAGTCAAATCAGTTTTTTGGAATGTCCACAAGACACTAAGTATGTCATGAAAATAAGACTTAAGGAAAAATAAGGACAAAAACATGAGAGTAAATGAAAATATTCAAGTTGTTCACAGACTTGGATGTCTTAAAATCTAAACTTTTAAAAAGTATGGTAAATTCAGTGACAACAAATTCATATTCAAGTGTAAATTAAAATAAATATCCGTTATCACGTTACTAAGACATACCTGAAAAAAAATAAAAAAGAAAAATAAATAAACATCACCTATAAATGAATTCTATTATTTGAAAATGGAATTATATCTGTGCTATTATGCTTTTCATTAGTTTGGAGTACAAGTTGCAAAGTAGCAGATTTTGGGCTAAATCTGGCATGCACAAATGTTTTGATTAACACACACAGTTTTTTTTTTTTTTTTTTTAAATTTGAATCACTCAACATTTAAATATTCAGAGATATTTTACAGAGTAATCCAACCTTCTGACTTCTCATTTAAAATGAATGATTTGTCCATACTGGGCTCCTATTCTTGCATGATAATAATTTTCTGGAGCCACCATTCTATGAAAGCACATACATTCTATAGTCCCTACCAGCTCCCATTAATTTACGCTTGGCTAGCCTTGCCATTGCTCATTTACAGTAGTAGGCTAGCCCCTGTTGGCATTTAAATTTGCAGCCTCTGGTTTAGACCAGCAAAGGTTGACCGTCGCAATCTTAGAGTATCTTAGTGTGCTTTAAGTCAACTGACACTGACACAAGAAGAAATAGAAAATTGAAATAGCCCTGTCCTGTTTAAGAAATTAACTCTGTAATTATAAATTTTCCCACTATGAAAATTCCAAGGCCAGATCATATCACTGGAAGAAATACCAATCTTAAGTAAACTCTTTCAGACTAGAAGAGGCAACGCTTCCCTACTTTCCTTTATGAAACCAGAATAATTCACATACCAAACCTTGACAAGAATGACAAACCAATGTCATTAATAAACTTGGATTCAATAATTCTAAAGGAAATACTAGCAAATCCATTCTGATAATGAATGCTTAGAATCATACCCCACAACCAAGTTGGGATTATTTCAAGGATGGAAGTAGTACTGGGCCAACTCGATTTCCATATTGTGAAAAATAAAAGTTAATCTCTATCTCATATGTTATACAAAAGATCAATTCCAGCTGTACTGTGTAGCTAAATGTAAAAGTTAAAAAATAGATAAGGTTCTAGAAGAGAATATAAGAGGATGCATTCATTATCTTGTATTAGGAAAGATTTCTTAAATAGGACACAAAAAGAATTAACCATAAAGAAAATTTTAAATATTGGACTATATTAAAATTAAGAACTATCAATCAAAACAAGCAACTGAATTGAAAGGAAAGTTGTAAAATGGGAGAAGATATTTGCAACACATGCAATTTACAAAAGGCTATAAACTAGAATATGTAAAATCTCTTACAGATCAATAAGAAATAGAAGAAGGAATCAATAAAAAATAGGCAAGAGGCTGAATAGATACTTCACACAACAGGATCTCCAAAATGGTCAATAAATACACATAAAAATATTCAGCCCCATAAGTAATCAGACAAATGCAAACTAAAATAACAATGAGATTCTATTCACATACTGCAATGGCGAAAATGTTAAAGACTAACAAGTATCAAGTATCATTGAGAAGTGGAGCTACTAGAACCTTCCTATACTGCTAATGCTGGTGTAAATTGGTACAACTGCTTAGGAAAACTGGGAGTATCTACTAAAGCTCAGCATATGCCTACCCTAAACATAGGCAATTTTACTACTAAGTATATACCAAACGTTGTACACACATATGCACCGAAAGACACATGGAAGAATGTTCATAGGAGCCTTATTAATAAGGTCTTCAAACTGGAAAGAACCAAAATGTCCCTCAACAATAGAATGGATCAATTATAGTATATATTTACAGTGGGATGTCAAATTACAATAAAAATGTACGACAGATTCATTCAACAATGTGAGTTAATCTCATAAACACATGTTGAGTCACAGACACGAAAGATTATATACTGTATAATTCTGTTTTTATAGAGTTCAAATAAACAGGCAGAACTCAACCATAGTGTTAAAAGGCAGAGTAGCAGTTACCTTTAAGATGAGGGAGGAATAGTGATTGGGAGAGGGAATGTGAGTGAGGTAGGGTGGAGTTTTCTGAGGTAGGGGTAATATTCTGTTTCTCCTCAGGTTTTTCATATTGAAAATTTCAAACCAACTGAACACCCATAAATGATTCACTTAGACTCACCAACCGCTAACATCATATTCACTTTCTCTCTCTCTTCTCCCTCACCCTGTGTGTGTGTGTGTGTGTGTGTGTGTGTGCGTGAGCACAGTCTGTTTTGGGGCTACTGATAATGTTTTATCTACTGTCCTAGATGGTAAACATAGGTGTATTCATTTTGTGATAATTGCATTGAGCTGAACACGTATCATTTGTATGCTTTCTGAATGTTTGTCATTCTTAAAGAAAAAAAAAAAAAAAAAAGATTCAATCAACTTATTTTTGGAAAATGCCCTTGAAAACAATACGATCAATAGAACACATTACTGAAATACTACAGGTAATGATTTTTTGTTGTTGTTTTGACAGTGTTAGGGGAAAGTACACCATGTTTTCCGATCCATTTATTGAACAAGGATATTTCAAAGTAGCAATGAGGCTTGTGTTAAAATTATTATGTCACAGCTTCACCTCCTGGTTGTTTTCCATAGCCATACCCTACATTTGCCTCTGTATTACATGGAGGTAAAAAATCTCCCCATACTTGCTGCTTTTAAAATGTTTTTAAGGCAATGCTGTTCAGGGCACAGAATGAGATACAGGGCAGGGTTGTAGGGGTTACTGCCTGTGTAGGGTAGATATAAAATTGTCCTATCCATTAAGAGACTAAGTAAAACTCAGTTCTGACCCCCCAAACAAATGGTTAAACTAGCAAGCTAAAGAAGGGACATAATAGGCCAGGTGTGGTGGCATGATCTCAGCTCCTTGCAACCTCTGCCTTCCTGGTCCAAGTGATTCTCTTGCATCAGCCTCCCAAATAGCTGGGATTATAAACGCCCGCCACCAATGCCCAGCTAATTTTTGTATTTTAGTAGAGACAGGGTTTCACCATGTTGGTTAGGCTGGTCTCAAACTCCTGAACATCAAGTGATCCACCTTCCTCAGCTTCCCAAAGTGCTTGTATTATAGGCATGAGCCACCACACCTGGCCTTGAGTTAGTATTTTGTATTGGCAATATATGCAATTGATTTTAATATTTTAGGCCACTCTATTTAGGGTAAAAGTGCTAAAATAAATTAAAGCCTTATACCAGCCAAAGAATAGGAAGCTCTCAATTATGAATGTTGAGAATATACTTAGAAGAGAAATTTAACTTTGATGATATAAGAGGTTCATTTGCATTACCTAAAGCTTGAAGTCAAAAGCTAATGTGTTAAGCATAGAAAAGCATGGACTCTGTATGAAAGAAACAATCCAAAAAGTGACTTCTTTTTTTTTTTTTTTTACAGTGGGAGACATGAAGAACTTTGGTAACTAACTCTTCAATATGTCTCTGATGACAGACCAAGGATTTATGACCAGAAAAATCTATTAAGAAAACCTTCCTGAGGTGTTAAACACTGAACATGGATTATCCATGAAAGGATAGGAAATCTCCTTTCTGAATCAGAAAAGAGTGGATTCTTGTTGATCTGGAATGCAAATAAACTGAGTGATTGCTCTATAATTGAATAGTCTTTTAAACCATACTCTATAAATTATATAACTATCTTATAAGTATGGTATCTAAAAATAAGACTGATAGCTCCGAGGACTCATAGATGTAAAAAACTACTGAAAAGTATCATTGAAAAGGCTCAACTTTTTCTGCTTTCAAAAAGCTAATGGTAAGCTATTTTTTAATCCAATGGATGATGGCTTCAGTGAAGGCAATTTTGTCACAAAGATTTTTATGGGGATCTGCAGTATATAGAAAGATTCTCCTGAGGAAACATGTTTACTGCTCCCTTTACAGTAGGTCAAGAGACTCTGATTTCTAGCACAGAACTATTTTCTAGGCATTTTTTAAAACCCCATCTAAAGGCAGATGAGCGGGCCCTAATGTTACAAAGAACTACTCTGAGCTAAGTGAAAGAATTACAATTGGACAAGTGGGAACAAATAACATGGTTCATAGCTGCAATCATTGCTCAAACGAATTTCACTTATAATATTCCTTATGTCAAGTCATAAATGCTCTCACATCTCACCTGACTGGTTTGTTATGCCTTAGCTTTTATACTGTATACCATGGATTGGTACCTCTCTAAATTGGATCAAATCTTGGAACACAAGACGTCAAGTAGGATTTTTCTAAACAATTAGCTTATTCTTAATCATTCAAATTTCTATGTTGTAACATATGCTTTGGCATTTATAGAGTAACCTACTCTGAAGAAAAAATAATCTTTTCTGAAGCCTGCACTTAACTTTATAATTGTGTATACACAATTGTGTATATAGGAAGCATGATCACTTACAAATGCTAATGCCTCAGCCAGGGAAATTGATTGATAGAAAACTGTAGAAAAGCCCTTGAAAACTAAAGTCTATGATTATATTCTACATTCGTGACTGGACTATCTGTATCAGTTTACACACCATGTTCCAAATACAATGGTAAACTAAACCTTGTCTGATGCTCTGTATGGTCTAAAAAAGAGGAGAGGGGTTGAAAAGAGCAAGAGTTAGAGTAGAGATGCCATCTGAAGACCACCATTCCCACAGTGATAGAGCAAGTGACTAGCAGTGAATGTGAGGGACCTCCTGTTTGTGTGGTTTCTTTGGTTATCTGTAGCATAAATCTTAAAACTTACATAGATTTTTATTAAAGATCAACATATCGAGAAGAAAAATATAATATTTAAGGGGATCATTGCCACTGGACTCTATTTAGATTTTGGCTTGCATGATCTATTGGAATGAAAAGTCAACATTGAAATATTTTCATCATATAAGAGAAAAGGAAAGATAGTAGGCGCTGGTATCACAAGGTTAGAAGTGCTTTTCATAGCCGTTAGCCATGGATCTTTGCCTTATGAGTTCGAGTTATCCTAACATTGTGCATATTATAAATACAGACATCTGACTGGCTTGTACTGCCTCTCAACAGAGGCATGGCAGACAGAAAACCTAAAAAAGTTATTTTCTAGACTAGCTGTGGATTAGGCATAGATTGGATGTACCATTAGAAACTTGGGGAATGCACATGCATGTGCACATACATATGAGTTCTGTGGTCCTGCAGTCCTGAAGTACACACTGAGACATGCGGCTTCTGGGGGTTGCTGCCTTTCAATACCACAGAAACACTGGGTTACAGCCCACTGGCTGAGTAGTTCAAGTTATCCATAGATTCATCTATTATGCGACAGAGCTAATAGCATTGATGCATCCTTGACTGAAATCCAGATCCTTTGCTTCATTTTGTTTTGTTAGTGTGGGCTAGCACAGGCTTGACTTTAGACACCTGAGTGGAATGCACAATTTCTAGTCCTTACATGTAATAGAGGAGACAGCTATGATTCATCTTGAAAAGTAAAATGTACACACATACCTGTCTATATCCAAGCTTGGGGTAACACTTCTAGGTTTGAGCTATGACATTTTTGTATAATACATGAAAATGAAACTTCATTTGAATTTCATAATTACCTACTACTGGTATGATTTAGAAGCAGCTGGTAGGTCAATATGGTGCTCTTTTATGCATTTTAGTACTGAGAAAAAACATAAATGCTAGATATGCCGCTTTTAAAGTTTCCCAGAATATTCAATTTCAAACACACACACACACACACACACACACACACACACAGACACACACACACAGTATTAGTGGTGATACCACTGCCAGAGACTCAGTTAAGATAATATTGTTCTCTATTTGACTCCTCTTTAATTCCATCTAAAGATGAATGAGAATAATCATTGACCTATACCTACAACATGACTAAATGAGTTCACTGGAGGGTCTAACAGCATAAATCTATTTCCCATGAATTAAGTGAAAAACTCATGAATGCATATAATACTTTTAGACTGAACCAAATATTTTCATGAATACATACTCTCTCGATCCACATAGGAAACCGTATTGGTGAGCAGCAGGTTGGCAATGAGTAAACGCTGCTCAGCAGGTCAGACGTGTATAGCTGGAGAAAGACCATGACATTTTGCTAGTATACTAGGCAAAGCGCAAATCTGGAAAGGAGGTGATCCACATTGCAATTAAAAAAAATTCTATATAGACTTAGAGATCTCGTACAGTACACATACACACAAGGAACATAAATATCTTCTGAGAGAGTTTCATTAGGCTTTACCTTTGAAGTTTCTTTCTTTTTTTTTTTCATTTTTTGGAAAACAAAAAACAACAAAACACCTCCTGTTGCCCTGAATGCTAATGATGGAAGACTGTTGCTATGGTGATGCTAATTTCAACACTGTTGCCTGTGGACTTCACATGAACTCGCTGTTTTAACTTCTGCAAATGTCATTTACAAAATGAAAACCCATTAATGATCAGCGAGGGCACAATGTTCCACTTTAAAAAGAATAATAAGGAATGCTGATGCACAAAGTACAGGTTTGTGAATCGCTACTGAGCCTACACTGTCAAAATTAATTACTACAGATGAGGATTTGGTACTTTTTTTTAAAGAAAGCTTTGGAGTAGAACAGTTGTATTTTGACTTAAAAGGAATTAAAAACTCTCTGCCCTTTTTAAATATGAAGGCAAACAAAAAAAGTACATCTCCCTAGTAGTACACATAAAAACTAACTGGAAAGAGCAAAACAAAAGTTAGAACCTAGGGTCAGATATTTCCGAGTAATAACTGAAGACAAGTCAATGAATTCTTCGTTTAAAAAATAGCATTGGGGGATAATACAGGTAAACTGTTTGAATATTTGAAAAAATAACTATCTGAGGAAAAAGTGCTGCAGATGGCAAATATCATGATATTAGATATATTTGGATTTGTATGTCCACATAAGGAAATAGAGAACATTTAAACAATTGGGAATATATAAGAGGAAACAAAAATAAATTCTATTCTCTCCAATGGTGAAAGCTTGAGTTATCTTAAAATAAAGATATTTTTTCACCTGCACGAATTTTAAGGCAACATCTGAAGATGAATTGGAAAGAATACGTTCCATATTTAAATTTGTTTCCACATGGTTTGCTGCAAAGATTGCCTTGGTTGATTTTATTTTCCATGCTCTAAATTTCCATTCTGGGTCATCCCCTAGTCAGTGAAATCATTTTATGTCATTGGTGCAGCCAACACAAACTGATGGTGTTTTTACTGGATATGGAAGGGGCAAAACACATTTTTCAATGTTATAAAAATCTTCCTACAGAAGTTCCAAACCTGTGGGATTTGGCAAGATATGATGAAGGGGGATGATACCAGTACTTAATATAGTTTCTAGAGTAATCCTTGAAAGACTCGTATTCTCCGTCTTGAGTCAAGTAATATTATAGGGTCTGCAGAACTATCAAATTACCTGTGTTATTGAGGTGAAAGCTTAATTTGTGGTGGGTTTATTTGTCTACCTGATATTAAGCCAAGAGTACTGCACTTGGGAAGACAGCTGACATCTGCTGTCAAAAATGTAAAGTAGGAAGTTAGGGTACCTTTGTATTTAGGTTGAAATTTGCATTGCTCAATAAAAGGTAGGATACTAAATTATATAAATGATATCTTTTGTAGTTTATCAGCAGATTTTAAAAAACTGGAAGATGATATTACCAACATATGCATTGCAGTTGTCTAGGTGGTGATGGACACTTAAATGTTTTTTAATCTTTTTCTATGTTTTTCACAGTGAACATTTATTATTTTTGTTATGAGAAGGAAACTTACAAATATTAATTTCCAAAATGTATTGCTCAGACTTCCAGTTTCAACTTGGAGATGTAGAGAGCTGCAAAGAGGTTGCTCCCATACTTGTAGCAAGAAAACAATTGACAGATAAATTAACGACTTTTCATCAACCAATCAGAGAAATGACATCATAGAACAACCGTAAAACTGGAGAGAGATTGGCCTTCAGCCAGAAGCAGTGCCTGAGCATTTGGATCCCTAGAGCAGATGCCACATAAACTAGTAGGGAGATTAAATTGTTGGAGTCATATGGGAGCTAGCCTGAGAGTGTGAAGATCCTGGGGGTCACGATCATAGGTGGAGCCCAATTTTTTTCCTTCAGGAATTGTACCATGCCTTCACAAGGAAAATGGGGAGTATCTGGAGAAAGCCTCTCCAATACTCTCTGTGTTGCAGACTGCGGAAGGCTCACAGTAGCCAGTCACAATAAATCTGCTTATACTCTTCTCTTCATAGGAAAATACATCACATTGCTATAAAGAACTACCTGTAACTGGGTAGTTTATAAAGAAAAAAGCTTTAATCGATTCACAGTTCTGCAGGCTGTATAGGAGGCAAAGCTGGAGAGCCCTCAGGAAGCTTACAATCATGGCAGAAGACAAAGGGGAAGCAAACACATCTTCACATGGCAGCAGGATAGAGACAGTGAAGGGAGAAGTCCTATACACTTTCAAACAACTAGATCTCTTGAAAACTCACTCATTATCACGAGAAGATCAAGGGAGAAGTCTGCCCCTGTGATTCAATCACCTCCTACCTGGCCTTTCCTCCAACATGTGGAAATTGCAATTTGACATGAGATTTGGTTGGGGACACAGAGCCAAATCATATCAGGCACTGAGGAAACACCCACTGCATTTAGGCAAAGGGAACACCAGATCCCACCTAGGGGTGTGTGTGTGTGTGTGTGTCTTTGGTTGTTGCTGGTGTTATATTTCAAGGCTTATGCAGGAGAAAGAGCCTCAGGGCCATAGACTTTGAACATTAGTGGATATTCACTGCAGCTTCAGGAAGGGAATGGGAGGTTGAAGATACTCTACCTCTGGAAGAAGGGAAAGAAATAATTGTAAAGACCACATCCCCAAGACCCAGGCCAACTGTGTATTAATTCGAACATTAGAGAATGCCTCTGCCCTACACCCATTCACTAAACTAACAAACTTCCAGTGAGAAAACAAAGTTACCAGAGGAATCTGAAGTCTCTGGTGGCCACAGCAGCAATAAACCTCAACAATGACAACCAAAGCAACTACCAACATCAGAGGCAGCCCAATTCCCAGCCAGCGTAAGATAAATTACCACACCAATGGTTTATTTACCTCAGTATATGTTACTCTATCTATGATGCCTGATTTTTACCCCTGAGATACAAAGCATGCCTAAAGGCAAGAAAAATCACAGTCTAAAGAGACAAAGCAAGAATCAGAACAAGACTTATATATGTAACAGTTGTTGGAGCTATCAGACAGGAAATTTAAAATAACCATAATTAATATTTTAAAGGCTCTGAGGGAAAAGAAAGACAATATGCAAGATTAGATAGATGATATGTAAGATTATAAGATGATATGCAAAATTAGATTTGATTCACTCTTACAGTTTTCAGCTCTATATTTCAGTACAAGCTCTGTATTGCAGTATAGAGCTAGAAACTATAAGTGAAATCAAACGGAAATGCTAGAAATAAAAAACAGTAACAGGAAAGAAGAATACCTTAGATGGGCTCATCTGTAGATTCAATACAGACAAGGAAAGAATCAGTGAACTTGAATACAGGGTAACAGAAATTATACACACTGAAAAGCAGGGGTAAAAGTAAAAAAAAATGCAATTGCAATACAAACATAATAGGTTTTCAGTATTAAGTAGGGCTCTAGAAAACAGCTATTTTTCAGATTAAGTAACAGTTTGGTGCAATTATGCTGATCAAGTATCAAGAACTATAAATTAAAGATTTTACTGAAAGAAGCCTTCTGACAAGCAACCAAGTTGGTACAAAGTATTTAATAAGCTAGTGACCATCTAGTTGTTTATAATGATATATTTTATAATATTTGTTTTAAATTAAGAGTTCCAGGAAATAAAAAAAAAGATTTAGAGTATAAAATAACAAATGTGTTCTTTCTATTGCTCAGAATTAACATTTTATCTTTGCTCAAAGCCTCTTTTCAAATAAAATATACCATTGAAGATGAAATTCAGATCCTCTTTGATGCCTCCTCTCCTATTCTACAACCACTATGGTATTTATCTTTCCAGGTTTTTCATTTTTATTTAACTTTTTAAAATTAGTCTTTTTTATTTTTAGTATTACACCTGTACTTCGAAAAGCAAAACACTTTAAAAATTGACCTTCCAAAGTTTAGCATTAGAATAGCTTTAGAATTACAGGGTGTGCATTCTCCAGTAATCTAGCAGTAATTCCTTGACATGTTTTGCTCTCTCTTTGTGCCCTTTCTCCTATGTTATCTATCTTCAAATTTTAAGGATTTTTGCCTCCTAAAAGTCTCTCAAATCTACATCTTTCTCGCCATATCCAAACTATCATCATCTTGGTCCAAATCCCATCATCTCTCACCTCTCTTTCATCAGTAACCTTCAAATGTTTGTATTCATAGAGTCCCCATCCAATTCATTTGCATCAGCCAGAGGACTTTTTGAATTTTCTCCTTACCTACTCCAGCACTAGTCATGCTGTCATTTTAATCCCTTGTATTGACAAGTTCCGTCCTGCTAAATTGCCTTGACACATGACTTTGTCTCTCTTTTTGTGTTAAAGTGTATTCATTCTAAGTGTCAACTCCATTATCTATTTTCTGGCTATACTTTGGAGATATCATGGATATTGCTCACCAAATGTACCCTTTACATCTAGCAAAGTATCTGGTGCGCATATTCTGATAAAGAAACATTTATTGACAAATGAATCAATGAATGAATCAGTTAAGAGTATATCTTTAGATAACTACTTGATATTTTTCTTAGGCAAGGAGAATCCAATCATTTAAGTGCATTTTAGCATTTGTGAGAAATTCTAAAAGCAGTAACAAATAGCAGGTTCTACTTTTACAAATATAACTGAGGTTAAACAAAATATACCAAAAAAATAACTTCATACTTAATTGGCTAATTATGGGTGAAATTGGTAATTTATGCTATTTCAATGATCAGAGACACCCTTGGAAACTATGCTTCTTTAATGAATAATAAAGCCATTTTGCTTTATGCTTTCATTTTAGCATTTGAGAACAGTTCATGAATACACTAATTAATCTCTGCAATGGTATTGTATTCCTTTATTACAGGCAAATTCAAAAAAGTAAATCATACAGCTTTCAAAAGAATAGGAAAAATTCTTAAATGTCTAAGAAAATACTCTTTACTTCCTGTACCTTGTTATATATGTTTTTATAGTCGTAGATAGATCTTTAAGATAAAATTGAAACATAAATGGATATATTTATTTTGGCTCTTTTATGTAAATCATATGCATATTTATCACTTAATTCCTTTATTTTGTGGGCATTTTTTCCATATACATATATAAACATAAAATTTACAATAGCTGGCACAGTAGCCCCCAATAAATATAATTTACTTAATTAATGTAATGAATTCAAAACAGAATTTCTTTTGCAATACAGAAACAAGCTGGATATCATGGGTTCCCTCTCTCATCCGAATATGATGGCATCCCACCCAATGACTCTAAGAAGGATGTATATGTTAATGATTACAAAAGTTATGGCTCGTGTCCTGACATCTTCCCCTAGCTTCAGATTCAAATTTTGAGCTGCATACCCAGATATCCAATAAATGCCTCAAACTTAAACATGTCTAAAACCAAGCAGCTCTAGGGTTCCTACATGGAAGAGTAGCTATCTAGTTGACAAGCATATTCTTTTGTTTAGATTAAATGTTTTCCTGTTGTTGCTGGTGGCAAAGTGCGGCTAATGGGCAGTTATTGCCAGAGTGTAGAAGCTCTTCAAGCCAGCCTTTGGTGCTGTCAGTGGTGTCTAAGACATATTTTTTTAAAGTATTTATTTATTTTTAATTGACAAATAGTAGTTTGTGTATTTATGGGGTACAATATAATGTTTTGATCTTGGTACATATTATAGAAAGAGTTGATCAAGCTAATTAACATATCCATTACCTCACCAACTTATCATTTATTTTTGTGGTGAGAACATTAAAAATCTATTCTTTTAGCAAGTTTGAAATATACAAGACATTATTATTAGCCATGGTTACTATGCAGTGCAGTGGATCACTAAAACTTGATTTTCCCTACCAAATTTGTTCCTCTTTAGGTACCTGTTGCAGCTGAAAGCTCAGGAGACACCTGGATTGCTCTCTTTTTCTTCTCCTGACCTCTAATTCATCAGCAAGGCCTGTTAATTGTTTCCAAACCATATTCCCTTAATCCAGTCACCTCTTGTGATTGACACTGCTATTAGTATCTAGATCTTATCTACCACCAATGCTTTCCACACTACTATCTGGTTTCTCTGCTTCCACTCTGGCTCTTCCTATTTCCTCACCCCTAACTCAATGTTCCACCAAGTGCATTCTCCACACAGCAGCCAATTATGTCTTCCCATCTAGTCTAGTCTTAAACTGCACTATAACCAAGCACCAGCAAAAAAACAAAACACCGCCAACAAACTTTACCTAGGCTTTGATAAAGGTCAAGGTTTGCATTTCAAAAACTTTCCTCTTTGGAGTTGCAGAAAAGAAGTATTCAGGGCTGAATTTTAACAATCGTCTTATTAATATTAACACATTAGTTATATTTTGCTAATTTGGAACAAAATTGAAAGTGAGGTTTGGCAATAAGTGTATTTTACATGGTGAACGTTAAAAACAAACAAGACATATTGTCTGGCAAAATATTTTTTGCTGTTATTATTTATAATTGTTTGTATTTGAACTATCTTAAAAGATAATCAGAGGAAGTCCCATGTAGACATTTAAAAGTTTGTCTTTTTTCTTTGAAAAGAATACAAGAAACTTGGAAATTGGGAAAACATATTTATGATAATATTCAAGTCAAAAAATGGAGAATTGCCCAATTAGGATTTATATGAAATTAGTTTTCAAATTTAAGAAAACTGGACTAAATTATATCTTTACAATGTATAACCTTTAAGAGTTGTTTACATAACTTCTGATGGGTTTATAAGTAGAAAAGTTGCTGTATTGTTCAGTATCATTTCCCCATATTTCACAGAGAAATGAAGTTCACAGAGTAATAAAATTATGTTAGGGCATACATATTATTTTATAATATCTATAGAATTTACATCTTCGGACTCTCATACCTAAATTTAATTTCCCATTGGTTTATTATTTCATCTCTGCCTGACTTTTGTGTTTTATATCCCAAATTAAATTTTCCACAGATTTCCTTAGGTACATTATTACTCTAGAAAACAGCAATAGCCAACACTATTGCTTAATCATCTTTGTAATTATTTTAACATTTCTCTATTTTTTGTTTTGTAATATACATATTTAGGAAAGGACAAGTTAAAAAACGCCTAAATTGATGAAGTACTATGAATAAATCAATAGAAGAGGAGCAGAAGATCAAACACCGCATGTTCTCACTCATAGGCGGGTGTTGAACGATGAGAGCACATGGACAAAGGGAGGTGAGCACTACACACTGGGGTC
>NW_016107523.1:2930397-2933048 GCF_001604975.1 Cebus imitator | reverse complement strand
CAAATATCGGCTCTCTTGTATCAACATCAGGCATTCATGCAATTAAAATATTTTTTATGTCTCTGGTAATAATATCTAATGTTTAACAGAGAAAGACAGAAACTGGTTGAGTATAACTAAATGCTAAACTTGTGGTCTTTTCTTCCCTACTGGATGCCACTACAGCTCTGCCTCAATGTATGTGTTAAAATGAATTCCAACTTTTTTCAAGATGCAACCTGATTCTAACTTTTTTCAAGATCTATTAAGACAGTGGTCCCCAACCTTTCTGGCACCAGGAATGAGTTTTGTGGAAGACAGTTTTTCCACAGACCAGGAGGCAGGGGAGGGGGGATGGTTTTGAATTGAAACTGTTCCATCTCAGATCATCAGGTATTAGATTCTCATAAGAAGGTTGCAACCTAGATCCTTCGCATGCATAGTTCACAACAGGGCTTGTGAACCTAAGATAATCTAATGCCACCACTGATCTGACAGAAGGCAGAGCTCACTTGCTCATCACTCACCTTCTGCTGTACCAGCTCATGGTCCAGAGGCTGGGGATCCCTCTGTGAAGACACAGGCTTACATGTATTCACTGAACAATGTTGGCTCCTAAAGGTAACTTGTGAGTTTTGATAGAAAGATCATTTTAAGGCGTCTTCCTAAGATATCCTTACAACAGTTTTGGTAATAGGAGCTGCTGAACAAATATATTCACTTAAAAATGCTTTCTTCAAAATAGTAACTTTCAAAGATTTACAGTTTCTAGCATAATCTAGCCAGGCAATCAACCCCATCAAGTATTTTTTTCTGCTCTCAACAAACTGAAATATACAAAATAAATAAATGGCTAAAAAACTGCTTTCAAATATAACTTAATCAACAGTAATACCAGTGGGGCTATCAAGGAAAAAAAAAAAAACCACACATGGAACTTCTTTATCTGTTACTGTCTACTTTTTAAAAATTATTTATTTGTTTCTACGTGCAGTCTTGCTATGTTGCTCGGGCTAGTCTCAAACTCCTGGACTCAAATGATTGTCCTGCCTTGGCTTCCCGAAGTGTTGGAACTGCAGGCATAAGCCGCTGTGCCTTGCCATCTATTTTTTTAAATATGCACATCGGGATCACAGCTATTGGTATCATAGCTCAGTTTCCAGTGCTTAATCATCAAAATCA
Organism: Cebus imitator; assembly: GCF_001604975.1. Lineage (NCBI taxonomy): Eukaryota > Metazoa > Chordata > Mammalia > Primates > Cebidae > Cebus > Cebus imitator. Next base: position 2,931,887 of record NW_016107523.1, on the reverse strand, counting down.
AAACAAATTATCAAGTATTTATTATTATTTCTATATATGAGATATGTAATACGTGCTAGGGATGATGCAAAGATGCATAAGGCACAAGTGTTGTCAGAGTTTACAGCTTAATTAAAGAGACAAGGGATCTGAAAATTAACAAAACATTGCAAGGGTTAAACAAGAAAGAAAGCTTGGGGCCTTGGCCAGGAAGTTACAGAGGCCCTTGCTATTTATAGGATCTACTTTAACAAAAGGTTAAAAAATTAATTATTGATTATATAATTTTAAATGTAGAAATGTATAACTGTTATATCACTTCCCAATCCTGACCCTGGTCTTTTCTTAGACTTGTGATTTCTTAGAACTTGGGACAACATGTTAAGGAAAAAATATGTGGGCTTGCTCATCCTCCTTTTTTTCTCTCTTGCTGATTGCAAAGATAATTTTTAAACTAAAATAAACACAAATTGTGTAAGTATACATTTGGATCTCACATCAGACTCACACAAATCCTACATTCTTATCTAGTACCAATCTTTGTTAATGATTGAAAGAATTCTAGGGAAGTGCTGGGCACAGATTGAAGAACCTGAAATAATCAGACAAAACATCCCTGTTATTTCCCATTATGATGTACTTTGGTTTCATATTAACAGATATATTTTTAAAAATTTATACAGGGACAGCGAAAGGAAATAATTTCAGCCTCAAAAGTTTTCTATTTTATAATCTGTTAATTACAAAAATAGAAAAATGTCCATGTGGCTATGTCCTATTCTGCAGCCAGCCATGACTCATAAATCCAAAAATTTCAGGTTTATTTACCATAAGCTGTCTAGCCAGGCCAGGTATACCCTACTAAAATCATTTTACAGAGAGGGACTTTCAGGTACCTTTCCTCTAGTTAGCCACTATTAACAAGATAAACAAGAAGGTCTGGAGGTCATTAATATGTGGTCTATTAAGGTCATTCATTCCCTTCACATACCCTGGGGAGTAAGTCTCAGAAGTGCTATTAACACTCCTTTTTTCTCTTTCTTTTTCTCTTCCTGTCCTCTTTTTCTCTTTCTCCATATATTATATATCATATATATTATATATGTGTGTGTGTATGTATGTATGTGTACATATAGATATATGAATAAAATGTACACAAACTGTTTTTAATTGGATGCATAAAGATATTTCCACCTTGAACTTTTGCTGTGCCTGCTCAGCCCCTGCTGCTCTATCTAGGGTTCATTCTTCTCTATTATTTGATTTTTTTTTTTGGCAGAAAAGTTCTTGAAGTATTGATATAAGAGTGAGGAAAAAAAAACAATCTAGACTTTATTTGATAAAGCACTTATATTTATATAGTAACACAGGGTGCCTACACTTTCAGATAGAGATTTTTCTTTCTTTTTTTTTTTTTGACAGTCTTACTCTGGAGTGCAGTGGCACAAACACGGTTTGCTATAGCCTCAACTTTTAACCCTCTGGGCTTCAAGCAATTCTCCTGCCTCAGC
>NW_016107523.1:2924912-2930297 GCF_001604975.1 Cebus imitator | reverse complement strand
CAAGTGTTTCTTCCACTTTGCCTCCCCAAAGTGCTAGGATTACACACTTGAGACACTGTGCCCAGCTGTATTCAGACAGAAATGTTTCTTAATCTTCAGAAAATAGAAACCATTACAGGCATTGATCGACTTACGACCTATGCAACTTACGACCATTTGACTTTACGACCACAATCGCTAGCCACGACTGCTTCGTGTCTGGCAGCGCAAACGTTGCCCAGCTGGGCGTACGACAGTGTGGACCAGCTTCCGGCAGCACTACCATCTCCGCGTGCATATAGCCTACTCAACTAACGACCAAATCGTGTTACGACCAGTCTGTCAGAACCAATCGTGGTCGTAAGTCGAGCACTAGCTGTATTTATCTTCAAAAACATATTAATTGCCCAGGTTGGTTTTGTGATTTTGAGTCATTACAAGAGAAAGTATGAGAAATATTTCTTTTACACTATGTAGTTATAATAATAAAAAATAAAGAATATCATTCTGCAATAAGATGAAACATTCTACATGTAATTCATGGGCAGACCCAATGCTCAAGGCTTGGGGAAGTTGTGACTTACAACCAAAGACCATATATATTTGCCTAGTAAAGCTAGAACCATAGGCCTCTGGCTTAAGGGAAGGATGAGAGTTGATCTGTTCTGGAAGGAGGGGGTGGTGTCAAATTCAAGGACATGCACAAATGTTACAAAGGTTCCTTCAGAGCTCTTCTCGTCCATCTAAACTGGCCAGGTCCTACCTTTCAAAAAGTCTTACAATTGAGAGTACTGTATGAAGAGAAACACATTCTATGATATCTATTAAGTATGGTCTTGGCCATACTCTCTATCTTAGGGAAGCGCTGATGGAGGTGGTCGAATGTGATGCAGAAATCCTTTGCTTTTCTACTCCATTGGTCTATATGTTTGTTTGGGTACCAGTATCATGCTGTTTTGGTTACTGCGGCCTTGTAATGTAGTTTGAAGTCAGGTAGTCTGACCTCTAGCTCTGTTCTTTTTGCTTAGGATTCTCTTGGCTATACAGGGTCTTCTTTAATTCCATATGAAATTTAAAATAGGTTTTTTCCTCTAACTGTGAAGGATGTCAGTGGTCGTTTGATGGGGATAGCATTGAATCTATAAATTACTTTGGGCAGTATAACCATGTTCACAATATTGATTCTTCCTATCCATGAGAGGCCTCAGAAATAACACCACACATCTACAACTATCTGATCTTTAACAAACCTGACAAAAACAAGCAATGGGGAAAGGGTCTCCTATTCAGTAACTGGTGCTGTGAAAACTGGCTAGCCATATGCAGAAAAGAGAAACTTGACTCCTCCCTTGTGCCCTATAAAAAAATTAACTCAAGATGGATTAAAGACTTAAATGTAAAACCCAAAGCTATACAAACTGTAGGAGAAAATCTAGGCTCTCATCTGAAGGCTCAAGAAGAAGAAAATAAAATAAAAGAAAAAGAAAAAGAAAACCTAGGCAATGCCATTTAGGACATAGGTACGGACAAATATTTTATGACAAAAACACCAAAAACCATTGCAACAAAAGACAAAATTGACAAACGGAATCTAATTAAACTAAAGAGCTCCTACAGAGCAAAAGAAACTATCATCAAAGTGAACAGGCAACCTATAGAATGGGATAAAATGTTTTCAATCGACCCATCTGACAATGTTCTAATATCCAGAATTTACAAGGAACTTAAACATATTCACAAGAAAAAGACAACCCCATCAAAAAGTGGGCAAAGGATATGAATAGACACTTCTCAAAAGAAGACATTTACATGACCAACAAACATGTGAAGAAAAGGTCTACATCATTGATCATCAGAGAAATGCAAATCAAAACCATAATAAGATACCATCTCATGCCAGTCAGAATGGCAATTATTAAAACGTCAGGAAACAGCAGATGATGGCAAGGTTGTGGAGAAATAGGAACACTTTTGCATTGCTGGTGGGAGTGTAAATTAGTTCAGCCATTGTGGAAGACGTATGGCAATTCCTCAAGGATCTAGAACCAGAAATACCATTTGACCCAGCAATCGCATTACTGGGTATATACCCAAAGAAATACAAATCATTCTACTATAAAGACACATGCACACATATGCTTACTGCAGCACTATTTACAATAGCAAAGACATGAAACCAACCCAAGTGCCCATCAATGATAGGCTGGATAAAGAAACTGTGGCACATATACACCATGCAATATTATGTAGCCATAAAACAGAATGACATCATGTCCTTTGCAGGGGCATGAATGGAGCTGGAAGCCATCGTCCTCAGCAAACTAACACAGGAACAGAAAAGCAAATACTGCATGTTCTCACTCATAGTGAGAGTTGAACATTGAGGACACATGGATACAGAGAGGGGAACAATGCACACCAGGGCCTGTTGGGGGGTGGGGGTGGAAGGAAGGGAACTTAGAGGATGGGTCAATAGGTGCAGCAAACCACCATGGTACACCTATACCTATGTAACAAACCTGTACGTTCTGCACATGTATCCCATTTTTTTTTTTTTAGAAGAAATAAAGAAAAAAAAAGAGGGCAGATCTCATTTTAAATGATTTAGACCAGGGCAAAACATTAAAACAATCTAAAAAAAAAAGAAAGAAAATAAATACTTTGCTTTCTCAGCCTACAGCGAGGTAGAAGAGTGCTTACATCATGGCTGGCCAAGTTTTTGTTTCATTTTGCTTTTTATTCCCCTTTATTGCCCAAAGCAGCAAAGACTAATGTAGGTCTCTGAAAGACAGGGGTAACAGAGTAACTTCATTGTGCAAATGGGCCAAGGAAAACCCACCTAACAGTGCAGGGAAGGACTAATACAGTAGTTTTGCTGATGCCCAAGATGGCAGCCTCACAGTGGTGGATTGGCCACATCTAGTTCTACAAATGGCCAGTTTTTAACCAAAAGTATTAGAAAGTTGAAACAGCTGGAAGCAATAGCTGAGATGATGATATTATTTTATTTGATTTATTTTTATTGGTATACATTTATGAGGTACAAGTGCAGTTTTGTTACAGGGACATATTGCATAGTGGTGGACCTGTGCTTTTAGTGTACCCATCACCAAAATAATGCACACTGTACCCATTAAGTAATTTCTCATCATCCATCCCTCTCCCAGCATACTGCCCTCTGAATCTCCAATGTCTATCATTCTGATGATGAGGATTTTAAGTATCAATTCTCCTCGTTCCCCTTTACTAGAGTGACTTGGATAAGCCTCCAACTTTTTTGAATCCCAGCCCTTCCTCCTTCCTCTCTCTCTCTCTCTCTCTCTCTCTCTCTCTTTCTTTTCTTTCTGATGGAGTCTTACTCTACCACCCAGGCTGGAGTGCAGTGGTGCGATCCCAGCTCACTGCAACCTCCACCTCCCTGGTTCAAGGGATTCCCCCACCCCAGCTTCATGAGTAGCTGGGACCACAGGTGCATGTCACCACATTCAGCTGTTTTGTATTTTTGGTAGAGACAGGGTTTCGCCATGTTTTGCCCAGGCTGATCTTGAACTGCTGAGCTCAAGTAATCCACCCACCTTGGCCTCCCAAAGTGCTGGGATTACAGGCGTGAGCCACCATGTTGGCTGATAGCAGTTTTTTTCTTTATTGGATAATAACTGGAATTGTTATAAGGATCAAATTGGAAGGGATAGACAAAGCATTTAGTGTGACATTTAGCACATAGTAGACACACATTAAACTTTGCTTTTCTTCCTGTCTAGGAGATTATATGGACTTAACTATGAAATACACTGTTTACTCATGACCAAGAAACAGTGACCAAACAAAAAGGAAAGAAAACAACAAAACGATTCCTTCTAAAGCAACAAAGAAGCACGTTAAAAATTACACATTGCACTGACCATCTGACATGCAATGGCTTTGGGGGCCACGATGGATATGGATAAGCTCCGAAAGTAAAACAGAAAAAAGCAGTTGAAAGTTTCAGGAAGAGCAGTGAGGCTTCTCAGTTTCATCCCCCTAGGAGTTAATGATATCACAGAAGATGTGATCATTTGCTGAATGCCGACAGTGAGCTAAGTCTCATCTAGGACCTGCTCTTAGAAGCTTTCCAGAGTCAATATCCAGAGATACTGTTTTTCTATCTTGTACAAGGGTTTAAAAAATGTGCAACGTGACTGTACTGATTTATACAATGCACTCACAGTCTATTTCTTTAAAAAAGAATACACACAGAGAGAGTTAACGTGTTAACATTTTTCCTGAAAAAATGTATTTAATTCATTCTTCCTACTCCCTACTCCCCCACTCTATCCCCTGAAACGAAGGAGGGGAAGACTGAACGGGATTTGGAGTTTTCCCACTGAGAAAGGGGCATTTTCTGCAACCTGGTCAGTGTTCAAAGAACTAATGCTCTAAGGAAATTATCCAAAGGGGAGAGGCAGTTCAGGGTTATTAAGTTATTTTAAAACATTGCCTGGGCTGTTGCTGCTGACCTTTGTGAAGGGAAAAGGATGCTGCTTCCCAGGGGAACAGAAAAAGAAGCAATTAGAGAAGCCTAGGAGAGGCTCGGGAATGTTTGGGAATTCACACATACCCCAAATTACGTGGGAACTCTAAGAATGAAAATAAACTAATGTGATTAGGGACATATTTGGGTTCTAGAAAATATTCTAAAAATGCAGCTCACACTGGCTATATCTCTATGAGTGTTGTCCTAAAAGCCCCAACAGTCGGTATCTAACAGAGGTCAGTTAGTCTTCAATCCAGTTTCAGAGGAGGGAAGGAAAGCCAATTAACATTTCTTAAGTAATATTCCTTGTGTGTCATAAAGTAGAATGGGTGTCAGGTTAAGCAAATGGCTCAAATTGACACAGTTAGGGTACGATAAAGCTGTTTCAAATGCAGATTTATTTGATGTGACTACTGTTTTTTTCTAACACGTGATTATGTAAGAAAGTACATGTTTAAGAAAGTTAGAAAAAGAAAATGGGAAGATAGATGAAATAATTTACTACTCTTCTTTTGGAGAAAAAAACCTGAATATGTTCTATGCTCATTCTCACATTTCCAAAAGTGCCACGAACGAGGCAGGGAACACCTACGCTATACCAGGCGTATTATAATAGAGCATTATTTTGCCTGTATACACATTATATTTCAGCTGCCACAGGTGTAGGTATATGTATATATGTTGCCACCTTTCCACATTACATATGCCATATAGAATGCTACAACATTTTTCTGCAAAATAAAAACGTATCATTGGTGACATTCTGTTAAGACTCAGTGGCTACAATATCCTGGCCCCGAAAGTGGTTTCTATCCACAATGCTCAGCGAAAAACAGTAGATGATCAATTTAAGGCTCTGTTAATCACTGGAAAACCAGAAGAAGCCTCATGAA
>NW_016107523.1:2906722-2924827 GCF_001604975.1 Cebus imitator | reverse complement strand
ACAGTGGCTCATGCCTGTAATCCCAGCACTTTGGGAAGCCAAGGTGGGCGGATCACAAGATCAGGAGTTCAAGACTAGCCTGGCCAATATGGTGAAACCCCATTTCTACTAAAAATACAAAAATTAGCTAGGCGTGGTTGTGGGCACCTGTAGTCCCCAGACACTCGGGAGGCTGAGGCAGGAGAATTGCTTGAACCCGGGAGGCGGAGGTTGTAGTGACCCAAGATTGTGCCACTGCACTCTAGCCTGGGTGACAGAACCAGGCTCCATCTCAAAAAAAGAAAGACCACAGCTCTCCTGAAACAAAGCTAGAGCTGAGAGTGATCTGAGGCATTTTCTACTTCAACCTTCTCATTGAGGTTGAGCTTATACTCCTTATCATATTGTTAGATAAAGACAGAACAGAATCTAGAACTCAGAATTCATACATTCATGTTAAGGACTGTCTCTTAGGCACCAAACTGTAGGAGATATGAGAAACTCTGTCAAACACTCAGCATGCTTTCTAACACTAAAGTTCATGTCTACAGGGTATGAGAGATGTATTTCAGTGGTAAATCTAAACTGACACACAAATACTAGAAGATTTTTTTTGAAGGTAAAATGAGTCAGCATATGGAAAAGCACATAGAATTACTGACATATGTTCATTAATTCATTCAAATATTTACAGAGTACCTGCTTTCTGTAAGGCACTATGCTAGAAAAAGAGATACAACATGTATCCTTATGTAGTCTGTTATTTCAGCCAAGGTGATACAAATCAGCTTATGAAACTACAAAAAAGGATGTGAGGTTTTTTTCATGAACCTATGAGACACAGATGATATCAACATCTACATCTCCCAACAAGATCTACAAAACCAAAGGCAACACTCAGTACTCTGTACAACACTATGACACCCCTTTTCGCTTTCTTTCAGTTAATATCTTAACCTAAATTGTTTTCATGATTATATCATCAATTATGTATTACCAAGTCTTCCTTCATTGTGGTTGCAGAGCTTAATGAGACTCAGGTAATGTGACCTTTAAAACCATCAAATGGCAGAGGAGAAAGCTCAGCAGAGAAGATTGACCTCTGGGTTATCTTTGTGTACTAAAGCCTTTTGAAAAGTCACAGTATCAGGCTTTTGGCAGTGATTTCAAAAATTTAATTACCCAGAGATATTCACCAGCATCCTCAAAGCTCAAATTAGACAGCTGATTCTCTGTTGCATCCACTTCTTATCATCAATAGTGCTAAACAGTTAAGTAAAACATTTAATATTATTTGTCCTTTCTATCCTGATAATATTGATGGTGCAATAAGAATCCTCAAGGGCAATATGAAGATTCATTTTCACTTCTCTGGAAAATGATCACAAACAATTTCTATTTCAAAGTCAACATTCAGAGAATGTTAATACTGGAAATGACCTTAAATGACAGAAGGAGAAACTGAGGCCCACAGAATATAAGCAATTTCCCGTTGGTCAGATATTAATAGCTAGGTGACAATAAAGCTGGAACTAGAGTTCAAGTCTTGTGATGCCTAGTTTATTTTAAATTTCCCTTATTTAATGTTGTCTTAGCTGCTAAAGGTATAGTTTGAAGGAAAATATACATAAGAAGGATCTTACCAGAAACAGCACCAAATTATATACTACATGAAGTGTTCATGAAGTGTTCATGAAATGTTATGACAAAATTCAACCGATTTTCAAACCCAATGTCAGAAGACTTTCATTCTTAGAATAGTGAGGTATCTGGAATAAAAAATGAGGATATGGTTTCTATGTTGATACCATACTCCAGTTTCTTTTTAATAAGAGCCCATCTCATTGTCAGAAGATGTATCTACTACAAACCAGCCAACACAGGGATATTTAATATGCTAGTGGCTGCTAAGGCTAAGATGTAGTTAGGCACTGCTCCCTCCCTCTCTATATAAATAGTTACTGAAATAGTGATCAATATTCTGAAGGATCAAATCAACCAACCAAAACTTGAATTGGAGGAATGCCTGGCACCAACAAGGGCTAGAACAAGAATGAAAGCAAGATATGCTTTAAGCATGGGACATATTTGGAATCTGAAAAATTGCCATTAAAGTAGTAATAGAGGCAGTATAGTAGGGGGCAGGGGGAGGTGGTGTCAAGACTCAGATGCTACTGGAGTTAGAGGAATACTGATACTAAAAATCATAGCACAATCCATGAGTTCAAACCAGAATGTAGACCAACAGGATACAGAAAGCCACAAATACCAAAAGGTAAATCTAGACAGATGGTCACAGTTCCAAGCAGAGAGTCAAATACTCGTACTAATAGTTATAGGTATGGTAAGTCATAAGAAGACAGGAGAGTCAGAACCCAAGTCAGCAATTTTGCCAGCACATACAGCCACAGCAATAAGAAATGTTGACTGAAGCATCTGTTAACTTCATCCAGTAAGGTTTGCATTTTGCTACGTATCACATTTCGCTAAGCAGGAAACAGCAGAAAGTTGTGAGCACCTCAGATGCAGTAAATGGGTGTGGAAACATGCCTGAGATTGAGAGTGAAGAGAAGGGTCGATCAAGGTCATCAGGCAACTTATGCAGAAATGTATATACAACGTCAAAAGTTAGCAGCAGGAAGATATAAACACTCCTTTGGACATGAGTTGCTTCTTGAGCACCGCATGTAAGAAAAGCCAAACAGTTAGCAAGTTCCCAAGAACCCCATTTTTCACTCTTCTGTGAAGGGCTTCAGAGATATTTAGAAAGGTAACCTGATGAAATGCATTACTACTGACTGAGTCAGCAGGTTTACTCCTGAGTTTCATTAGTGAATTCTTCCCAATATTTAGCAACCACAGCGTCTTTGAAGGAGGAAAGGACCAGCCTGTCTAAAAATCAAATCCTTCCTCAGGGACAGCTGGCAGAAATATAAGGTCAAACACTTCAGCTGGTATTACAGAAAAGTAGCATAAAATCGACCTTTGGCTAGAACAAATATATGTAGAAGAGGTTATAACCTCAATTGATCTCTCCATTTCTGTACCAATGGGAGGCAGCAAATAACATTTACTTTCTTCATGAGTGAGTAGAAACTAGAGACAATGCTAACAAATTTCATAACCAATATTTGGGCCAGTCTAGTCACGACATCCCAAAGAAGGTATAACAGAGCTGGAAGAGATCCAGGGAAAACCAACTGAGATAATCAAGGGGAAAGCTTATCTTTCAGTCAAGGACAGACTAAAAAGGATTAGAATTTCTCAGACTGAGAAGATGCAAATGAAAAGCATTAGTTGGGGGATGTGGGGCTAAAGTCGACTCTGGATAAATATAAACGTCTTTAGCGAATTTTAAAGAATTTAATTGGTGCCATTCCTTGAGGTGAAAGGATACTGATTAAAGAGAAATTAAAATGCCTTTATTTATATAGGCATTTATGGAATATATTATTATTATTATTTGAGATGGAGTCTTGCTCTGTCACCCAGGCTGGAGTGCAGTGGTGTGATCTTGGCTCACTGCAACAGCCGCCTCCCAGGTTCAAGCAATTCTCCTGACTCACCCTCCTGAGTAACTGGGACTACAGGCACGTGCCACCACTTCTAGCTAATTTTTGTATTTTTAGTAGAGATGGAGTTTCACCATGCTAGCCAGGATGGTCTTGATCTCTCAACCTTGTGATCTGCCTGCCTCGGTTTCCCAGAGTGCTGGGATTACAGGCGTGAGCCACCACTCCTGGCCAAGGAACATACTATTATTAGGACAAAGCTGAAGTGGGAAATAAAAAAAAGTTGGACATCACTGGATAAACTCGCTGCCAGTTGATTTACAATGCATTCTTAGGAAGTGGTCATGATGTATTCGAATTTTTTAGGTAAATTGTACTAGGTTACCTGGCAAAACAACCATTGGTATCTTCAGCTGGGACACAGTTCTAAGCTAGATGCCCTGTTGGTCTGAGCCAGTGTGATATTTCTTATGCTTTTATTATGACATCTATGCTGGAACATCCTGCATGCATGTTTGGGATTCCTAAATTCTTTTGACAGTCCAGAACACAGAAGAATAATTCTATAACTCATTAAGAAAGCAAGAGAGTCCCAGCTCTTGGGTCTGTTTGATTTACCCATATGGGAGTATGCAACATAAAAAGGTGAAAGAAATCCTAACAGAATGCAGCAGCTGGTTAAAGGCTATTATATTGAAATTTTCATGAGTTTGACAGTAGGCCAAAAAACTGCAAAATGGTAGAGAGTAGAAAAGGCAGCTGTAACAGGTTGAACATTGTTGGTGATTATTTTTTCAGTGGCAATGAAAGCTGTAATCAAATAACCTGAAAGAGATACTGGCAGGAATAAGGGAGCCCCAAGGGAGAGGAAATATGAAAACTGTAACAGTGATGTATGCTGTGGACTAATAAACTAGAGAAACATGTAGTTTGAAAGGTTCTTAGCATCATATGAAAAGCTGATGTCAGGATGCAGGCATAAACACTGCCTGATTTGCAAACTAGAGCAAAAGATGTTAATGACTGAAAACCTCAAGAATGAGTGCACCATTCAACAACCAACAGGAACTGTGCTCTTGGTATAGAAACCTCCTGTTATGTGGGTGATCTCTTTATCCCAGCATTGAAAAGAAAAGTTATAAAGCATTGCAATCATAGTCCAAGAAGACACCTGGTTTTGCAGCTGGGCATCTGTGGTAAAAACTCTTGACTGGAAGTCAAGACAAACAAGGTAAGAAAGAGGGAAAATGAGGACTGGTTGAAGAATTGTCACTGTAAACTTAGTTTTATTATTTTTAGACCAATATGGCATCTCAGATTATGAGTGGCAATAGGAAGTGCAGAAAGTCCACTGAACCTTGTACATCAAATTAATTTGGTTTCAATAGAACATTTTAGATAAAAGTAATGGCTAGTAAGACACAAATGTCATTAATCATCTGCTTACTGACAATGTTCATTTTATAAACATGTGTTTTCCCTATATTACAGTTTAACATTTTACACTTATATTTGAGAAATTATATCATCTGTAATTTCAAACAGATTATAATTGTAGAGGAAATTGCTCTCCATAACATTTCAGAGATATTTTAGAGAAATTATGTTATTTTCTCATTCCAAGGAACTGATTATTTCAGAGGCTTTTAAGGTCTGGATACTCAACTTTCTGCAAATTTGGCCTGCCTATTGTTCTATCTCTCTTATCATGAGCCAGGAGGAATAATAGTCCTAAATTATATACCAAGATTTGAGCTTTCTAAAGAAGTGCCTGGTGAAATTGGTGTGGGTTTATGGGGCATATCTGAAGCTAATTAAACAGTGGAAAAATGAAATTCCTATTTTTTAAAAAGAATTTACATTACGTTAATTAAAATAATGCATTTTAAAAATAAAGATATTATTGAACAAAAGCTGAGATCTTAGGTTTTTAAGTTTGGACAAGACAACTGAATGAGTCATACTCATTAAGTCTTAGAGCTAAACAGATCTTAGATATCATCTAGTCCAACTCTGTATTTTATAAATTAGAAACCAGGGTTTGGCTGGGCACAGCGACTCACGCCTGTAATCCCAGCACTTTGGGAGGCTGAGGTGGGTGGAACACCTGAGATCAGGAGTTTGAGACCAGCCTGACCAATATGGTGAAGCCCCATCTCTAATAAAAATACAAAAATTAGCTGGGCATGGTGGCAGGTACCTGTAGTCCCAGCTACTCGGGAAGGTGAGACAGAATTGCTTGAACCCGGGAGGCAGAGGATGCCGTGAGCTGAGATCACATCACTGCACTCCAGCCTGGGTGACAGAATGAGAATGTCTCAAAAAAAAAAAGAAAAAAAAGAAAAAAGAAAGAAAGAAACCAAGGTTTTTATAGGTTAAGTGACTTGCCTAAAGCCATAGAATTCACTAATGACAGAACCTCTAAGACTAGACTGGAGGACTAAAATTGAAGTTTTCTTATTCATAGATCTGTGCCCTTATCAATACCATCACCATCGTCTTCAGGTACATGAAGGAGCATTGGACATTTTAGGATATGTAGCTGCTCTCTAATTCCACTGAGAAACAGCAAGAGACTAATACACAGAAAGGAATTACAGCTTTTCTGGAATTTGTTTCTTTTTAATTTTTTAGATGGAGTTCACTTCCATTCACCCACAGCAGTGTACTGGGATCTCTTGTAGTAGACATAACATCAGGGAGAAGATGAATATTTAGGGAAAGAACGATGGAACTGGGTAGACCCTAGGAATCCATGTGAGACCTCTAGTGAGCCCCAAACAAATAGTCAGTTGAAGAATAATAGCTTAAAGTTGCCTTAAATTCTTCAGTGATTCTATAACCTCATATATGAGAAGAGAAAAAGAGTATTTCAGCTCACAAAGGAATTGGATAAAAGTGAGAGATTTACGAATTGGTAGAAGAAGTAGCAGGTCTTTCAGACCTTACTCAGAAATAAAAATTTGTGAGGACAAACACACTGATGTAGAAAATCACTGTGTGTAGAGTTTGAAGAAAATTGTTCCATAAAGTATATAGTGGATGTAAGATAATACAGTGGATGTCTAAATCAATAAATTATTTAATAAAACATGTGACTTAAATAGGTATTTAAAATGTCTAATTTTGAGTGAGTAAACGAACGAACTAAATATAACAAAAATAATAAAATTAAATTCAAAAAATAAGAAAACCAAAAAAGCAGCATCAAAGCATACTAACAAAGAATTTTTAAAGTTAAGAGATACCTCATCTGGAAAAATTTAATAAGACAAATGGTAAACCATTTTCTAAAGGATGAATCCCTTCTGAAAGAGTCAAAAGACTACCTTCACTCCCATTTTTCTGAGTTAACAAAATAGAGGCACAAAATCAAATTTCTTGAAGACTGTAGTAATGAAGATCTAGGACTGCTGTTATTGCTTTAGAATTGAATTAAGAAGAATTGATGGGCAGTGAAAGAATAAAAACAGATTCGATAAAAGATGGCAGGTGGAAAAAATGAGAAAACATATAATATTTTTAGTAGTACTCAGAGCAGAAGCTAGTTCAAAGACTTCAGATGGTAGTGAAGACTATTTTATGAACTCAGTAAATTTTAATTGTTGTTGAGGTTTCCAATTCAAAGTTAAATTTCAGTTAACAGTTACTCTACCGTATAATGAAGGAGAGACTGGAAAGGTATCATAATCACTCACTATCCTCTCTCCTCCATGTTGACCCAATGTATTGTCATTTATATTTCACGCAAAATCCTACAGAAGGTGCTTTCAAGCACCCGCATTCTTTTGACTGGCACAAACATTTTCAGAAAACAGTACCATTCTGTTGTTGTTAAGTGACAAATACCAAGTGTTATGTATCAAGAATGAACAACTAAGCCCCACAAATCGAGGACTGCTGCTTTCTGCCTTTTGGAAACATGAAATATTCATTCACCCAAAACAGTTGTGTACATATAACTGCAGAAATCATTTATCTTTATCTGAAGAAGAAATGTGGGAAAACCCCTAAATAAATGAAATTGTTCTTGCAAAGATTGACCCCCACTATCAATAAAATTATCTGGAGATTTTTGTTCTGTTGTGAAAAACCTGCCCCCCTCTGTCACAAAACATACCATATATCCTGCATTAAATAAACTTTTCTGAAAAATGGTTCCCTATTGCATCAGCAAATTTACAATGGTAATTTTAGAATAAGTTTATCATCCAAGCTTCCTCAGGAAAAAAAAAAAAATAGGTATTGTAGGCCAGGCTAATGTCGCATTTAAAAAATAAACTCACTTGTGAATATACAGATTAGTCACAATAAATGTTCCTTTAAAAATGTGATACTTCCAACTTACTTGATATAGTAGGGCACTTTGTTTGGCGAGATGGCTCTCTCCCAGGGACCCTGGACAGAAGCTGAAAAGGAGAGAGGAAAAAAAAAAAAAAAAAGAAAGACAAGGAGGTCAAATTCATCGCCAACAGGAAAGACAACATTAATCTCCAGAATTACAATTTTACACTGATATTGGTCTGTTTGCTCAGCTGCCCATGAAGATGGGACAGATTAACCTGCTGTTCTGAAATTTCTGTCCTAATCTAAGTGAAATAGAACTCATTCAGGCACAAAGATAAATGCAAAGGAAAAAAAAAAACCAAACGGAAACCTTTCCACTGCTAAACCTATAGAACAGATAAGAAACTGAATGAGTAGACGGATGGGGTTTCTTGTATGTGTTTCCATTGAGTGCTTTTCTTATAATACTTCCTGTTGCTGGTTCTCAATCTCTTTTACTATTTGATTGACTGGATTTTATTAATTCAGTAGGTGAAATATCCCTGTGTGCTATGTTTACATTCTAAGTTACTGAAGCTAAAGCAATATGCTTATCACTCTGGTATGCTTGTTTTTGTCTTTATTGGTTTAAAGACAATCCAAATCCATTTACCAAAGACAGGCTTAATTTGGTGCCTCAAAATGTCTGCTGACCAGTGTGATCTTATCACAAAAGGTGACCAAAAGTGAGGGAATGGCTACTGATATCAGAGTGTAATAAGACTTTTGTTATGAGTGATGAATCCTATAGGTGAAATTTCATGTCACATACTAGGAATTTGTTTTATTATGACTTCAGTGTGTATTGGTCAAATGAATGATCTTTGCATTTTTTTTTTTTTCAGGCTTAAGTTGTAGGATTTTTTTCCTAAAGCTGAATCTCTACAAATAACTTTTATATACTGTTTGATCTGATGTTTCTTTTTCTTTCTTTAAGACAAAATAATCTTGTTTAGGAGGCACTATAGCGTTTCCTCAACAATATCATCTTCCTCCTGATTATAGTTTTTAGACACTGGAGCTTTAAGAAACACAGAATATTATCAGAAATAGAAATATAAGAATCATTCTTATTAACTGCTAGCAATTTTATGTGTCTATATGTTTTTCCCTGAATTTTCATTCTGCTAATAATTTGAAGCACAGCTGATGCTGACCATTATTTCCTCCTATGAAAAACTCTCTTTTAAATTAGTCTCACAGTAAATTCACTCTGCAGTGTATTGTGATGTAAGAAAACGTCAAAGCTAATATATCCTTGACTATACTGTATAATATGAAAGAACAGCTTCTAATAAAAGTTAACTTCACCCACTGCCAGACAATTTAAGGGTAATGAAACTCCAGCTTCTTGGTTTTATATAAAGTAATAAGAGGGATCAAATAACCCAACCTTTAACCAGACATGCTATTTCGTACCTTGGAGATGTGTGATTTAAACGATACAGGAAATGGATTTGTATTTAGCCACTAATTATACTTTTTTATTTTGGCATATGGAAAATTTTAATATGGAGAAAAAAGACATTTAGCTGCGGTTTTGAAGTAGTCCCTGACATTCAATTTCTCTCTGTCCTTCTTTCTCTATTCCTTTCTTTTCCTTCCTCCTGCCTTCTCTGCTTCCCCTTCCATTCTCTTCCAAACTCTCCTTTTGTCCTTTTTTCTTCTGTAGGATACAGCTCTCCTGTCCAAATAAGTTCATGGAGTAAATAAGATCTGATTTAGAAACATGGGCTAAGACCAGGCATGGTGGCTCACACCTGTAATCCCAGGACTTTCGGAGCCTGAGGCAGGAGGATCACCTGAAGTCATGAGTTCGAGACCAGCGTGGCCAACATGGCAAAACCCCATCTCCACTAAAAAAAAAAAAAAAAAAAAAAAAAAGCCAGGTGTGGTGGTGGGTGCCTGGAATCCCAGCTACTTGGGAGGCTGAGGCAGGAGAATCACTTGAACCCAGGAGGTGAAGGATGTAGTGAGCTAAGACCACACCACTGCACTCCAGCCTGGGCAACAAGAGTGAAACTCTGTCTCAAAAAAAAAAAAAAAACAAATAAATAAATAAATAAGTAAATAACATGGGTAGACTTCCTGACCTACCTGGTCAGAGTTTGTTGTTACGGAAATATAAAAAAGCTAGCCCTCTATAGCAGGAAACATGGTGGAGAGCCAGAAATTATAGCTCCTGGCTGCTCAGTGTACCTTCTTCTTAAAATACCAGCATCATAAAAGGAAGAAGAGAACTCCAGAGAGCTTTTGGTCCAGCCTTCACTGGCTGTGAATATCTAAACTGAGAAAAGAATGGCTATTCTTTCCTAAAAGTCTCCATGGGCTGAGGCCTTGCAATTTCTCTTGTTATACCTTACTACTTTTTTATTTTTTAATCATTCTAGTGGTCCAGAAATTCTAATTCAGAGGATGGTAGACCATCCGCTGATAGCAGAAGAATTGCTTTCGATTTCCTACACTATTCTCAGGCGTCTCTCAGAAAGAAGTATGATAGAGAGGATTGCTGGCTGTCTGGCCTGGCTTAGGGGCTTTTGGCTTGAAAGAAACGACCTCCAAGCAGTGAGAGACAGAGGAAAATTGTTGTTGCCTGGCTGAGCTAATGGGAAGACCTACGTAGGGTATCTAGAGTTGACTTTATATTTTTTCATTAAAAGGGAAGAGGTTCCAATCAAATGTCAGAGAATTTATCAGAATATGTTTGAACTAAATGGCTGAAAATATTTTAAAAGAATTTTTAAAATATCATACATTCTAGATCAATATGAAATTTCAAGCTTTGGTAATTGTAGTTAGTGTTCATGTGTTCTCTTTAAAAAAATGCTGTTTGTCTTTATGTGTAGCCATCAAATAGGCCCAATGGTAAGATTCAGCGTATGTTTTTTTCCCGAAAGATGTTTTCTTCCTTTGATTCACATTTTCTAAATTCACCTAAGCAAGTGCTTTGCAGTCATTGTTTGGAACCCTGCAATTTTATACTCAAAATGTCCTTGACACAATAAAAGAAAAAGGAAAATAACAACAGCCTCCACTCATTCCTTCCCTGCTCCGTCATAACCACATACACACACACACTGGAACCACCTGCTTTAGAGATAACACACAATTGGATGATAGTTCCAAGGAATTGGGTTCAGTGCTCCTTCTCAAGAGATTCTTAAGGGTTGTCGGCAATTTCATTTTGGGGCTGCCAGAAGACTCTCGTATTGCATCTATTCAAAAGTTGATCAAATATATGGTAGTGCTCATAAGTGTGCCACAGAATTTTTTCATTTCTTGTACTAGTACTGATGCCAACAACAGCTGTTTCTTATCTCAGTGTACCAGCAGAAGCTTGTCATTCTCCGTAGAGCTAGCCTACGTAATAGACACACACATCTTTTATGCCTGATGTGTCCATTTTTAGTAGCCCATCAAAAGCAGATTTATTGGCAAATAGTTTTTATATGACACCGGGTTGTCGTTTGGTATTTTCTTATACAGATGTGTCTATAACCACAATGTGTAATTCCAGCACAGCTTTGTGATTCAGATTCTTGAATGTAAAAAACATCCATTAGCATACGGCACCAGCATCATGGGGTATTGTCTACTGAATTTAAATAGCAAACTACACATGCATTTATTTATTGCAAAACCAGCCTCTGAGTTTTCCTGTGTGTTACAGACACAGTATGTTATTAAGAGCAAGAAAGAGTAGCAATTCTACCCTCAAAAGCTTTTCCTCCCTTGAGGTGACAGGATTCAATATTTTACCCAAGGTAGTTTTGAAAATCACAAGCACAGGCCACATTATTTAGGGAAAGTTCTATTTCAACCATTTTTAAACGCATGATGAACAGAATGTGCCAAGTGATGCACCCTGGTGTTAAGCCATATTTTAATCAACACAGTGGCCTAACCAGAAAATTAAAAAGAATGCTAATGTTATTTTAAGACATGCCAAAAGAGCACTCTCTGGAATTCCAACCCAAACACATTCATTAGTCTTTCTACTTTTCCCATATTTGGTGAATTTGGAGTTTGATGACATAGGTGGGTCCAAAAACCGGGGACAAGGCCAGGCACGGTGGTTCACGTCTGTAATCCCAGCACTTGGGGAGGCTGAAGCAGGCATATCACGAGGTCAGGAGTTCAAGACCAGCCTGACCAACATGGAGAAACCCTGTTTTACTAAAAATATAAAAAATTAACTGGGTGTGGTGGCATGCACCTGTAATCCTAGCTACTCAGGAAGGTGAGGCAGGAGAATAACTTGAACCCGGGAGACGGAGGTTGCCATGAGCAGAGATCATGCCACTGTACTCCAGTCTGAGCGACAGGGTGAGACTCCATCTCAAAAAAAAAAAAAACAAAAAATGGAAACAGTTTAGATAAATAACCAATATAGCATTCACTGGAAGTAAAATAGAAAACTCACCTCTGGGGTTTAACAAAAGGCATTAGGGCAGATCTACTAGCCACTGGCACTTAGCTCCACAGAAGTACTCAAATTCTGGTAGTGGTTTTGTGGATATACTCCATATTGATGCAATGAGCAATATTTCTTAATCTTTTCCCCACTATCTCTGCACCCCACACCCTGGGAATCTTTTTAGACATTTTTTTTTACTAGTTGTTTCATCTTTCATAAAATTTTAATACTACAGATATACCGTAGGTCTGTTTATGGATTATGTGTATCTGTGCTTTACACGTAAAAAGAGTAAGATTATTTTTTTCATTATCAAGGAAACAACTTTCACCCTCTTGGGAGCAATATCACTCTCATTAAGAATGCTTGATCTAAAGGAAGTGAGGGAGAAGGTGGGAGGTGGAGAAAGGAACAAGGAGTTATTAAAAACAACTTATGTACCTGAAACATGACCTAAACTAGCTCATTTCATACTCATAATGACCTGTGAGGTATTGTCATTTTCATTTTGCAGATGTTGAAGTATCACATGAGATCACACAAGATCAAATGAGCTAGTAAGATCGTAAATTAGATCCTAATTTTGGTTTATTACTTAAGATAGTATCAGATAGATGATCCAGGAAATAAAGGAGAAAAAAAATATAGTGCATTTCTACCATGTGCCCTGCGCTGTATGTTATCTAATGTAATTCTCTCAAGCACCCTGTGAAATCACGCTATTCCATTATTACAGATGAAGAAATCGAGGCTCAGAAACATTCAGTAAACTAATCCAGGTCACGCACCTAGTACAGAGGGCAATCAGGATTACAACTAAGTCTGTTTAGTCTTCGAACTTCACTCTATTTTATCATGTGTGGTACATAACTGATAATAAATATTTGCCAAAAAGCCAAGTAAATACAAAAATCTTAAAAAGGATTATTACATCATCTAGTCCAAGTTTGCTATCTTATATCTGGTATCTCCATTTACCCTCTACATCATTTCCACCAAGTGGTTTTCCAGGAGATGCTTGAAGAACTTTATTGCCATCACATTATGGAGGAGCTTTTTTGAATTTTCCATAGCTTTAGTGATGATTAGAAACAGCTTCCTTTTACTCTGGTAAAAAATTGCCTTCCTGTCATCTGTAGTCATCTGTAATCTCCACCATAGCTCCTGTTTTAAATGTCCCCAATAAATTATCTGATCAGTTCCAGAGATGCTAATTTCAAAAGAGCTAAGATGTAGTTTATTTTCACCTAATGAAGACAAAAACAGCCCAGTTCCCAATGAAAACACAAGGTAACTAACATCACTTCACTCGTTATGCAACGTTTCGTTACAGAGCACCTCCTTTGCATTAGGTATTGTGCAAAGTGCTGGCACTGTTGCAGTAAATAAGACAGACACAGTTCCTGCTACTTTGCTCTTAATTTTAGTCTCTGAGGATATCTTTCAATGAGCACATCTGCCACTCCAGCATTAAAATCAATACAGTGATATTTACTGAACACACATTATGTGCTCAGCTCCATGCTAGGTATTTGCAGGCAGGGGTGGGTTGGGGAAACAAGTCCTAACATGCACCACACCCTTAAGGGCCTTATTATTCAAATGGGATCAGGCTTCACAAGAACATATATTATAATGGGACTGTATCAGTCAGGGTCCTGGCAGAAAACAGATGGCATAATCAAGTTGGCTAAGTTGAAGAGACTAGTAGATGAGCCGTTTACAAAGGTGTTTGTTAAAAGGGAGCCATCGAGCATGTGCATAAGGTCATGTGATAGGATCTTTGGTCAAGGGGAGTGGGTAGGGAAGGAGTCAGGGGAATAAGCATTCCAACCTCATTCTCCATTTCCTACCATCTCCGACCATGGTGCTGCGCTCGCTGAGCCCAGCCTAAAGCTAGGCAAGCTGGGGTTTCCATTCATGCAGCCCGCACAGGTCCACCTCACAAGACCCAGGGTGAGGCAGGGCAGTGTGGAGAGCGAATGCAGAGGGACAAAGTGTAGACACTTTCTCATGCTGCTGTTCTGGCGATAGCCTCATAGCCATCTGCAGGTTCTCCCTAGCTTCTCAGCTAATCCAGTGTAGCACAAATAGATTAATTTCTCCAAAGTACTATTTGGAGCACATTGCTCTTACTCAAAAACCTTCTATATTTTATAAACGAATTTTAAACCACTCATAAAATGAGCTAATAAACTAATTTTAAAGTACCTTCCTTTGGTATCCAAGAACCTTTACATCCTGACTTTTCCTCACTTCTTAAACCCAGTCCTTCCTTACATGACCTGAATGCCTTTATTTGTCCTTGCTTTCAGACCCCTGTGCTCAGTGACAGAGACAGCTGCCTGTATTATATCCAGTCTCCGTCATCTTAGTAACAGAATTCCCTCCTTCCTTCCTTCCTGTTTCCTTCCTTCCTTTCTTTCTTGCCTTCCTTCCTCTTCCCTTCCTTCCTTTCTCTTTCTCTCCTTCCCTCCATCCTTTCTCTTTCTCTCCTTTCCTCCCTCCCTCCCTTCCTCCCTTCCTTCCTTCCTTCCTGATGGAGTCTCACTCTGTCACCAGGCTGGAGTGCAGTGGTGCAATCTCAACTCACTGCAACCTCCGCCTCCAGGTTCAAGCGATTCTCCTGCCTCAGCCTCCCAAGTAGCTGGGTTTACAAGTATGCGCCACCACATCCAGCTAATTTTTGTATTTTTAGTAGAGACAGGGTTTCACCATGTTGGCCAGGATGGTCTTGATCTTTTGACCTCGTGATCTGCCTGCCTCGGGCTACCCAGGTGCTGGGATTATAGGCATGAGCCACTGTGCCTGGCCTAGTAACAGAATTTGTAACTGTTTGATGCAGCAATGTTCCCAAGGACTATGCATGTCAACTGAGGGTATTTGTGTGAGGCTTCTGGGAAAGTTCTTTAAAGGTGGCTGACCAAATGCAGAGGCAGCTTTTGCCCTTTTCGCATCCTCTTCCTGCCTGGAACACAGATATGATGATGGGCACAGGTATAGTAATCAGGAGAATGGAAGTTGTCTAGTTGCAATATCCCAGAAGTAGATGAGACAAGAAGGTGAGTGGTTCCAGGTGCGGTGGCTCACACCTGTAATCCCAGCATTTTGGGAGGCCAAGGCAGGTGGATCATTTGAGGTCAGAAATTCAGAACCAGCCTGGCCAACGTGGCAAAACCCTGTCTCTACTAAAAATACAAAAATCAGCTGGGCACGGTGGCACATGCTTACAGTTTCAGCTACTTGGGAGGCTGAGGCTGGAGAATCGCTTGAACCTAGAAGGCTGAGGTTGCAGTGAGCGGAGATCATGCCACTGCACCCCAGCCTGGATGAAAGAGCGAGACTCATCTCAAAAAAAAAAAAAAAAAAAAAAAAAAAAAAAAAAAAAAAAAAAAGATGATGATGAGTGTAAGCAGTTTTGGTGGCAATTGAAGGGAGCAGTGGTAGAGGAGTTGGGAAGTAAGGCAGAAAGGTAAGAAAACTGATAAAGGACACATTGCAGCTGGGGTCACCCAGGGCTCAGAGCAGCTAGGCACTCAGGGCAGAGCACACTTTAGAGTTATCCCACCGGAGGGATGAGGGAACTGGGTTATTTATGTACTATTGATTGAGGGCTGCTCCTGGAGTATGGAGGGGGTAGTCACTAAATCCTTGGCATTTCTGGCCTGCTCCTTGTGCTGATGAGCAGGACCCAGTATCCTGCAAAGGCCTAAAGTCAGAGTTGCAGGTGTTTGTAGATGAAAGTCTAGGTTTGGTGTTCGTGGGTATGGTAAATGCCAGAGGGTATATGGGCAGGGTTCTGACTGTGGCTGGGAAGAAAGATATGAGAAGTTTGAGTTCCTGATGAAAAGGAGTCACTATTCCTGCTTATCTCTGAATTTCTATGCAAGAAACATTAAACCCTTCCATTAAGCCATTGTTTACTTTAACTAGGTGCAGCCAAGCCTGCTTCTAATCGAAATATCCCAACCCCATCTCCACTAGCAAACCATCTATGGCTGCTCATATGATTCTTGGCTCAGTTTGGACACCATCCCTTACATTATGTCTTTCATTCTTCTTTTTTCATTTCACCTTTCTTTTTTTTGAGACGGAGTCTTGCTCTGTTGCCAGACTGGAATTCAGGGGCGCTATCTCAGCTCACTGCTGCAACCCCACCTCCCGTATTGAAGCGATTCTCCTGTCTCAGCCTCCTGAGTAGCTGAGACTACAGGTGCGCACCACCACGCCCAGCTAATTTTTGTATTTTAATAGAGACAGGTTTCACCATTTTGGCTAGGATGCTCTCTATCTCTTGATCCATCCTCCTTAGCCTCTGAAAGTGCTGGGATTACAGGTGTGAGCCACCATACCCGGCCCTTGTTTTTTCTTTAATTTTCAATAATATTTATTTTTATTTTTGACTACAAAAACAATATTATGACTGTAGAAAATCACCCAGAAGAAAATTCAAATCCCCTGTAACCCTCTGTATTCCCACCAATCAGCTATAACTTGTTAATGTTTCCATATACATGATCTCATATCAACACACATTTACTATGTGAGATTCAGATCATATTATAGGCAAAGGTTTTTACACTGTCTTTTTTCTCTCAAAATATATTATGGGAAATATAATATGAACACATTTTCTACATTCTCATATATTCTTCTATAATTGACTTGTTATTTAAAAATGTACATATGGTAAAAATCACTTTTTGTATATACAGTTCTGAGTTTTAACACATGTATAGACTCACGTGATGACGATCACAATAAGGACAAAACAGTTCCCTCACACCCAAAATTTCCTCATGCTATCCTTTTACAGGCAACTCCTCCTCCAGCCCCAACACCTGGTAACTATTGACTTCTTCTCTGCTCGTATAGTTTTGCCTTTTCCAGAATGTCATGTAAATGCCATATAAATACAGTATGTAACCTTTTGAGACTCGTTGATTTCATTCAGCATAAAGCATAATCCATATTGCTGTGTGTATCAAGAATTTGTTTCTTTTCATTGCTAAGTAACATGCCATTACATAGGTGTACTGCAGCGTATTTATCCATTCAACTGTTTAAGGACACTTAGGCTGCTTTTAGCATTTGGCAATCATGAATAAAGCTGGTGTCAACATTTGTGTACAGGTGTTTGCATAGGCATAAGTTTTGATTTCTCTAAGGTGAATGCTTAAGAGTGGGCTTGTTGGGTTACAACAGATTTGTCACTGATAAAAATAAATCCCACTTATGGATGTACCATGATTTATTGAAGAAATTCCCTCTTTGGGAATGTGTAAGTGGTTTCCAGTTTTTCACTAATATAAGTAAGGCCCTGCTCAATCCAAGATGGCCGTTTAGGAACAGCTCAGGATTGCAGCTCCCATTGAAAGCGCAGAGGGTGAGTGGACGCCGCATTTTTATTGCCCACAGACTAGGAAATTCCCAGGCGGAGGAGCTCCACGTTCACCAGCGTGGCTGTTTCGGCCAGCGCGGCTGTGCCGGCCGGCGCCGCTGCTTTGCCCCGCGCGACTGCTTTGTTCAGTGCCCCAGAGCAGCGGTTCTCCATACAAAACACACCGGTCCGGGGGCCCTTTTGGCTGGTGATTGGAGCCACGGGAAGTTGCCCATTTGTCTGTTTAAAAAGGGGACTGAGCAGGGAACCAGGACAGTAGATTCCAGGGCAAAAGAAAAAAGCACCACAAATCTCAGTGCTGCTGTTTAAGCCAGCACAGTGAGTGGCCGCAGGGGAAAACAAACAGACCCCGGCGCCTCTTCAACAGGCGACTGGAACACCAACTTAAAAAAGGCTCTGAGGCAGGGAGCCAGGCGATCAGGCTCGGCTGGCCCCACCCCCACAAAAGAACAGCAACCAGAAACTCTGGA